>NW_017731717.1:683912-686064 GCF_001890085.2 Hipposideros armiger
CATATAATTCTAGAGAGGGGAGTGATTTGCAATAGAAATGAAGTGATGGAGAGCTAAAGAGAGATATAAAGAGATTTTCATGAAGTAACTAGGCCAAAATAGGTGGAAAAATGGAAGAAATGAGGAAGATGTTAACAAGTGTTGCATATGCATGGGAAAGACTGCCAGAGAAAGAAATAATGGCATTCTTCATGATGAAAAGAGAGGAAGAAATTTCACAGTGGGTGCATTCCCAAGGAGTAGTGAGCTACTGGAAGAACTATTAGGTCAGCAGAACACTGACTCCCAGAATGGTGGTGGCACTGGGCCAGAGCATGTTTGCATGTTTGTGTATGAGACTGTGTGTTGTTGAGGATGAAGAGGGACATAAAAAATACATAAAAGCATTGCACTTGGATATTTAAACTTGGGTTTGTATGCGATGAGGACATTTGATATTCATTTCATTAACTGTTAGCTATTAATATGAACTATTAATAGAAATATATATACAGTGACTTATCAACTATATAGACACAATGGAACTCCATTACAGGGCTTTAAAACATATGGTTTTTTTTAAAATTGTACTGTACATCCTCCATGAATGAATAGAGGATACATGGAAGATTTGCTGCTAGGTATTGTCAACACAAAAATAAATGTGACATTGCTCCTTTCAATAAGTGGCTCACAATAGGGTTTCGGAAATTTAAAAGACTAACGATTTCACATTTCTGCAGTATAATGAATAATTTGTTTTTCGAACAAAATCTGCTTGCTCATGTAAGTAAGGTCCTGCTAACAAACTTAAATTTTTCATTTTAAACTTAAAGGGAGAAAGAATACCTTCCTCCTGTTTCGAGGAAAGTCCCCACTAGAATACCTGGTGGGCGTTCAGTATTATCATGGCTTTTACATTTCTAAGTTCTAGCATTTCTGCTTACTTTCCAGGGAAGAGTCCTGGAAGTCATGTTGGATACTCACCACAGACCGACCCTCGCACTAATCTCCTTAGATGAGGTCTCTCTGGGAGGTAGCGATATTTGCATCCAAATATACTGAGGTTTGATGTGTGGTCTCCAAAGAAACGGAGCTGGCGGTATCTCTCCCCACATCGATAACAAAAATTAGTGTTACATTGTGAACAGGTCATATGGTCACATCCTTCAGTTCTCTGGATGTGGATCTGTAGCAACAACAGAGGGAAAGAGAAAGACAGGTTATTAGAATTTTAAAAAGTAAAATCTGGCAAATGTTATAGAACAATACTTATAAGTTTCTGCAAAATAAAAGCCTTTCATTGTTTTCCTGAGGCTGTCAATTTACTCATAATCACCTTCTCCAAGATCATGTGTACAAAGCTCAATAACATTTCAGGTATGCTGTTGGCTGATTTTGACCAATACATAAACAAACACATCCCAAAGAAAACTCATGTATCTTTCTAGACAAACACCTAACTCAATCGTTAGGAGGAAATTTAAAGTGCTGTGAAAGTATATATTGTTTATGCTATGATCAGCAACAACAAGGTAACTTGGGGAATAAGAGGAGATAAAGAGTATTCCTTAAAAGCAAGGATTATGCAAATTTTTTTGTGAATAAACACTAAGGAACAGAAGGCTCTTTTAGTGGAAGAAAACAGCTATAAGTGTATTCACAATGCCATTTTAATTTCCAACTCTAGTATCATTTGCAAATACGTTTATAGACCTGTTTGCATCGTGCCATCTGTGCGACTAAGTATCTTCCTCTAATGCTGCAGCCAAGTTCCACCCATAATGTAAGATTTTATTCTTAAATAGTACACCATATACCCAACATGATAGCCACCGTCTCAAGCACTGAGGCCATGTTATAATCAAGATATTACTCTTTGAGATATATTGGATGCTTGACTCAGAATTCTCATTGACACTAATACATCGGTGCCATCTTTCCATCAAATATGTGCACAATTTATTAGTTAGTTGAGCACTTATGAAAGGAAATTTATTATTTCATTAAAAAAAGGTTTGGTTATACTGCCCAACTCTCATGTGATTAAAACAGGACCAACTAAAAAAGAGTCTTGCCATTTCACTACAGAGTAAGCACCTATTACACTAAAGTCACATCTCACTTATTCTTATATATATATTTTTTATCATATAGATGAGATATATGATAT
>NW_017731717.1:690969-697463 GCF_001890085.2 Hipposideros armiger
CAAACAACCTTCAATTCAAGAATTACTCTCATCCTTCCATTTTTTACAAAGCTTCTTAAAGAATACTCTATACTCACTGCTTTTATTACACCTCAGCTGACTGCAACCTCATGTTACTGAGACATCCAATAAGCAATCCTCCTCCAGGAAACATTCAAGAAATATTTGTCCATTGATAAAAATCTGACATGGCTCCTTCCCTTAAAGTTTGTTATATGTTTAATGTTATGTTTTAAATAAACATAATGTTTAATGTTATAGACAGACATTAATCAATTGTACAAATAAATATACACTCATAAACTATGACAAATGCTATAAAGGAAAAGGACAAGGTGTGATGAGAGTACTTAGTAGAAGGGGCTTGATTTGGTCTAAGGGTCAGAAGAGGCTTTTCTAAGGCAGTGACATTCAATCTGAGAAATGAAGGTCAAGTAGCAGTTTACCAGTTAACAGGAATCACAGGTAGGGAGCGCATCCCCAGCACAGCACATTCATGGCGCTATATTCATGCGATGAGAAGCAACCTGTGCCAGCCCTGTCCCAGCATTTCCCACTCTACATTTTAACTCTTTAATTATCTGTATTCTTCCACTCAAACCCTCCACTCTCTCAGCTGATAAGATCTAAAGAGGGTTCAGATCATGTACATCTTGTTTACTACTTTATTAAAGGGACTTGCTTAGGTCCTGTCACATAGCATGTTCTCAATAAACATGTATTACAAGAATAAGTACTATCCATGTTAATTCTTATTGTATCTCTCAGTGTCATTTAATCAGTCGACCACTGTCTTCTTCTGACATTTTATATACTCTTGCTTCAATGTCTCCTCTTTTCCAGGTGCTCCTCTCATCTGTCTTAGGTTCCTGTTTCTTCCCNATATATATATATATATATATATATATATATATGTATATATAGTATACGTAAAGTTCTTAGTTTAGAAAATTTATTTAAAATGTTCCCAATACCATTTTGACTATTGAGAGTTTCTACCCATAACTTTGCTATGGGACTAGCGTGTCAGTAAATGTTTTAATGCATTTGAGAACTTCACAATTAACATGTGAGTTAAACTCTTCAGTGGTTGCTTGAGTCTTTTTCAGTTAAGCCTTGGCCACAGTCCCCAACTTTACATACTTCATTTGATATCATGCTCTCCTTCCCTGATACACAGTTGTAGCTTCCTAAACTTTTGCAGTAGTGCAGTTATAATCTTTTTTTTTTTCAAAAACTGGACGATGATTATGGAAATGGGATAAAATCATCCAGGAAAAAGATAAGGTCTTTAATGTGAAAAAAGAAATTAAAATGTTGAGAGACAAAGAAAATTTAAACTATCAAAATAACCTTATTTTATAAGTTTTGAGAATAAAAATTTTAAAGTTGCTAAATCCAAATCATAGGCAGTATTTCAACTTTAGTGATAAAATAGCTAAAATTTTAAAGTTGGATTTAAATAAACAATATGAATTTTAAAAGGACTTCTGAGGCCACTTTTAAAATAACAGATAATAATCATAATAATGGATAAAGTTGCATTTCAGCAATCCACATATTTGTGACTCCATCCATCCATCCTTCTGTCTGCCCGTCCATCTGTCTGCCTGCCTGCCCACCTACCTATTTATCTACCTATCAATCTACCTATGTGGAATGCTTCTAGGTGATGGTGACAATACTGAAGCAGCAATAACTAAGCAGAGAGCAGTACATTACAGCAGTGCAGTGATTGGCACACAGTAGGCACTTAATATGTAAGTGAATGAACCAAGAAAGTCTGGCAGGATGTTAGGTATTCAAAATCATTAGGATGATTGTCCATTCCCTCCCAGTGACTGATTGATTCTCGGCAGGTAAGTCTCAGCCACAGAGGGAGGCTGAAAGAACTAGGGCTTTGGCTTTAGGAAGCCCTGTGTTTAAATTCTGGCTCCACTAGCCGCATAAAATTTGACTTCTCCTAAGCCTCAATTTAGGTGATATTACTCCGGTGAGAATAAAAATGTGATAATATATGTAGAGTGCCTAACCCATTGCTGGGCACATACTGAGTCAGATCAATATAATATTGGTTTCCATTTAGCCCTTTCTCTTTACTCATGGAAAAATGTGAGAAATCAAATCCCTGGACAATGTAACTGCACACTCCCTGATTGCCAGGTGGGTCTCCTTTCTCACTTCTTCATAAGGGTAGTTCTTACGTAGATATGGGCTAGGGAGCACTTTCCTAGATAGGCAAGTGCTAGCTTGTGGTCAAGGATATTGAGCATCTGTGGTCAAGGGTGACTAACAAATTGTTATTTGGACAATACGGTGAAACTCACTTTTCTTGCTATTGGAAAACCCTTCCTTTTAAAATGACACTGAGATTTATGTGTCCTTTACCTGACAGTTTAGTCAGGGTGGGTCCAGGTTTTGTGGGGCCTGAAAGTTATCTAATTTGAGGGGCCTTCTTTTAGGAGAAGGTAAATTACAAACACAAATTCGATGCAAGGCCTAAGAAGGGACTTGTGCAGGTGAGGGTCTCTGAAGCATAAGCTCTGTAGCTTCCTGGTAAATCCGCCCCTCGTCTAGCATGTCCCCCCTAGTGACTGTTTCTGGGAATGATTCTGAAGACCGATTACCCTGTCCGTATGCACTTAGCACAGTAGATGGAGGTCAGGAATAATGCAGGCCAAAGGTTCCTACTGGACCTGGGACCATTTCTAATCCTTCACCACCTGAGCACTGGGATAAAACATGTTCAAAGAGAACTGCTGAGCACCCAAAATAAAGTTACTTCATCAGACACTCAACTTTTTTACTGTGTATTGTATTTGATCTTAAAATGGAGCCGATACAGCTTAACATTTCCTGGTCACATAGTAGTGTTGCATTTGATCTATGAAGAGAAAATGACTAATATTTGCTCAGAGGCCCCTTATGTGCCAAGCATTGTACATAGATTAGTACCTTTAAGCCTCATAACCACACCATGAGGTTGGCATTCTTAGTCATAACCAGAGCTCAGTAAGGTAATCTGCTTGAGTGAATGGAGAAAGGATTTTGATTTATGTCTGTTTCTTTATTATGCTAAGCAGCTTATTATAAACTTAAAAATAAAACCAGAGGGTCAATCATCGTCTTGGTTAATTGACAGCATAGTTTTTGCACTTATCAGACAAACATGTGGCTCTCCCATACAAGTCAACCCTGAGTCTTTTTGCTTGTTTTAGCTACAATCTTCCTTTAAAACAATATCAAAACTTTTTTTCTGACAGAAAGGTTTTTCTAATAAGGTAAACTTGTTACTGACAGTTCATTTGCCTCAAAATTTCATACACAATTTTCACTGTCATTTTATATCTCTGTGTAGTATTGTTTCATTGGGTTCTAAAATATTTATGAGGCAAATTAATTTTTTTCATTTAAATCATGAAGACTGCAACTTATAGTCTCTCTTAACAGTGTTTCCTTATTTCTAAAACAATATTCTGAACATAACAGGCAACTAAAGTATTGTTGGTCCAATAATATTTCTGCATAGGAAGTGATACAATTCCAAGCTCTGACAATACTCTACAGTAGCCTTGTACATTGCAGGATTATATGGTTCTATAGATTAATTTAAATACTTTACACAAAGGCAATGATTTAATCATGAAAAAATGATTTCACAATTAACCAGCGGTCAAATACACAGTACTTCCTTTAACGCCGCTGCAAATATATCTTGATTACATATGAATATATTATAACTTGATACTAACAGAGAAGTGAACTGACACAATGAAAGTTAAGGTGCAACAGGAGACATTACTTTTCACATGGGCTAAGCAAGTTGTAATTTTGAACTCCTAACACCCAGGGGATAATAAATTTCATATGCTAAATGAGTTCCCTGTGTATAGCATTAAAGATCACATTTTAACAATGCCATCTTTGTTTATTTTTAAAATATTGAGCCTTAAAATGTAGGCTTAAATTACATTTACATAAATTTCATTTTATTTCTCAATGAAGCTGTTTTGATTTTTTATCATAGCTTCAAAACATTCATCAGTTTAGCTCTGCTAAAAAACAATCTCAAGTGGCTATGATTTAGAATCAAAATTCTGTTTTTACTTAAGAGATGGAGACAGAGTAGGACAGAAGAGATATTCTTAATCCATTAGATGAATCCGACTACTCATAAACCACAACTGTCATTTGGTTTGTTATTACTCACAGGATTTTTTTCTCTCCATCTATAACAAAAAAGGATGGCTAATATGTAAGGAGTTGAATATTGAAACACTAAATGTTGCTTGTACCTCTTTACACTTACAAGTCATGAGATGAATGTTCAGAATATTCCAGATATTTAATAAGAGTTTTGATACGAAGTCCACACTATAGTAGACAAATAACAAAATGGACCATTTCTGAGCCTATGCTATTCATCATAGGATATATCAACACCTGCAATAAGGGATTACTCATAAAAAAATATATTTTTAGTACCTGCCTTCCTCAATTTTACATTTAGCTTACATTTACATTTAGTTTACATTTAGCTTAATAAAATGCCCTCAAAGTATCTAAAAATAGAACTAGAATTCAGCCTTTTATTTTCATACAGATGCTACAAAAGGGGAAAGAATAAGTGAACTGCTAAATATCCAACCCATTTTATAATTAATTCAGTACATATCTGCCCACAAGTATTTATCTCCACTTTCACCAGGAAATGAAGGCTTATTTTATGCTTTAAGTAGGAAATGATAACTAGATTAACTATTATATACTATTGTCACCAAGAAACAATTTACTCTATGTGTAAAAGTATTTTTATATATGTGCGTGCCTCAGTGGCTTCTGATATCTGGAAGAATTGATTAAAAGCAACGATTATGAGGAAAGTTAAAAAAAATCCCATGAGTAATACTCAGTTCTTTCCTTAGCTCACTATACCAATTCTCCATAACATAGAGATTTAAAAATTGCAAACATATACAGAAAGCCTTCAACGATCTGATAAAAATATTATGAACCTAAAATTCTGTCCAGCTATACAAATTAACATATGGGGGCAAAAATAAAACAGTTCCAAAGATGCTAAGATTCCTCTGTACCTTTTCTGAGGCCATAACTCAAAGAAACAATTAAGTGAATGTAAAATTCAAGAAAAGACAATGTTAGCACATACAAAAACTGACGTAAGAAATCTCAGAAAAAGCTGTAAAGCAATCAGTCCAATTTAGAATAGAAAGTCAATTAGTTTTAAGAACATCTTCAAAAAATAACAATGGAATATACACTCAGCAATAAAGTAACTCAGGAGCTAAATATTAAATAACATGTTAAATAAAGTGGGTAGTTCTACTTTCAATAAGGGAAAAAGAAAAATAATGAAAACTTTCAGGAAAAACAAAACAAAACCAACGGCATGTAAGTTCCAAAGTTGAGGCGTAACAAAATATGGCATGATTGAGCAACTGATAGTGAGCAAGTATGCGAGAGGCACTTTGCCTAGAAGTTGTGATCTCACAGAAAAGGAAATGTTATCCTAGTTCCATAATTATATGTTCTTGATTATGTAAACGCCCAATTGGTTTTTAAACATTAGTATCATCCTTTAGAAAAAACAGAATTATTAAATATTGTATTAGAATAGAAAGTGAACATTATTAAATTTGACAATATATAAACAAAGTTACAGCTTATAGAATATGGGAAATGAGAAGAAGCAAAAAGAATTGCAGGATGGCTAGATCTCAGATATCATCCAAAACAGTTAGTAAACTGAACAGAAGATTAAGCATGTTATTTAAAGGTAAAAGATAATCAAAAGAAGAATTAAAATCGCCATCAAAAATTAGAAGGAGAAGAACAAAATGGAGAGATAAATGAAGTGAATCCTCATCTGTCATGTCAAACTAAAAGTGGTTACCTCTATAGACTATACTGCAAAACAAAACACAAGTAAGATGTTGATTTCAAAATTAGTTGGTGTCCCCTGCTATGCTGGCTTTTTAAAGTCAACACTCTGATAACTTTAATTGTCCTGCAATGCACTGGTTTTCTTTGTTACAGGGAATTTCATACATATTTCAAGTTAAGTCTTATGGTTGATTTATGATGCCAGAAATTCTTTGGAAAAGAGTATAGAGTACTGTTCTATTCTTATTCCTCAGGGTAGCACTTACTACAAATTAACCCCTACTACTTTTCTTTTTTCTTCTTTACCATACTTCCCTTGGCCCCATGCCCCTGTTCTCAGAAATCTTCAGGTACCAGCCTTCCGCTTCCTTCACATTCATCTTCCCCTCTGTGACACAGCTTAGCCTGCCAGTAGTTCAGGTATCTCTCAACCCTAATAAATCCTTCCTTTAATTGCAAACAACCTTCAATTCAAGAATTACTCTCATCCTTCCATTTTTTACAAAGCTTCTTAAAGAATACTCTATACTCACTGCTTTTATTACACCTCAGCTGACTGCAACCTCATGTTACTGAGACATCCAATAAGC
>NW_017731717.1:698868-702349 GCF_001890085.2 Hipposideros armiger
GTCCATGTGGACCTGGCTCCTGAGCTGTAGACTCGTGTAACATCTGTTTCCTGGTCATACATACCTACCTACGACTTAAAGCCATTTCAAAATCAAATAAGCAAAACCAAAGTCCTCATCATTCCACAGGCTGTTGGCCCAACAACAGCAAAATTAAACTAGGTCCATCTTCATTATTTTATCTGCTTATGGTATCACCAACCATTGACACACCCAAGCTAGATATCTGGTGGTTACACTCTTCTTATTTCCCACATCCAACTAATCATGAAGATCAGACGGGTTTCAGCCCAAGACACTTATCTAATCCTTCTCCTCTTCTCCAGTCATTTGATCACTCACTAGCTTAGCTCGCACTGTCATAATTTCCTTCTAGATATTTACAACTACCTTCACATAATCAACAACAACCAACCTAAAATATAAATCTGATACCATCATTCCCCTGCTTACAAATTTACAGTCTGGGGAAAAAAAAATCCAAGTTTCTTAACATTGCATGCAAAGCCCAGGCTTCTGTCTGCCTCTATAGCCCCACCTTTCACCACTTCCTTCTGTGAACCTCAGTCTAAGGGGACCACAAAGTACTTGCGGCTCTTGTACACAGCACATGTTTCCTGGCTCTGTGCCCTTGTACTTGTACTTGTAACACTCCCACTCCTGGACACT
Source organism: Hipposideros armiger (assembly GCF_001890085.2). Classification (NCBI taxonomy): domain Eukaryota; kingdom Metazoa; phylum Chordata; class Mammalia; order Chiroptera; family Hipposideridae; genus Hipposideros; species Hipposideros armiger. The sequence goes on from NW_017731717.1 coordinate 699,538, forward strand.
GTTCATTGCCAAAATCCATCCAATAATCCTCAACATTCCCCAAGATGAATGAGATGTCCCTTTCACCATGAACCCTCTCTGTGCAAAGCTCTACTGATGTGCAACAGTGTTTTATCCTTCTCAGAGTAACGACTATGTCTCCCCTTCTATGAGATCTATGAGAAAAAGGACCGTGTTTTACAGGGCACATAATGGATTCTCACTAAAAGTCCATACGAGGAGGAAGGAAAAATGACATTTGTTCATTCAACAATTTTCTGTTTAGTCCTATACCGTGCCCAGCACTGCTCTAAATGCTAAAGGTACTTTAAGGATCAAAATAGATAAACATTCTGCTCTCATGGCTGCAAAATACTGTATCTACTACTTTTAATATTGATAAGGAACATCGTGCTATGGAGAAAAATAATAAAGCATGTAAGGGCATACTACCTATTGAAGTAGGAGAAGGTAGTCACTGAAGCAGAATTGTGCTTGAAGTCACAAAAGGGGGAGAGTTGGCCATGCAGACATCTGGGGAAATTAATATTTCAGACAAAGAGCAAGTATAGAGACTCTGAGAGGGGAACGTGTCTGAGGTTTTCAAGCACAGCAAGGAGGGTAGTGTGGCTGGAGGAGGATGAAGGATGTAGAATATGCGGTCAGAGGAATAATGGGGGTGAAAGTGTCCACAGAATGACGCGTCATATGGTCATTATAAGGACCAGCTTTTGCTCTGTGTGAGGTGGGAGCCATGGAAGGTTTTGAGCTTCGGGTGATATAATCTGCCTTACATTTAACAGCCTTATTATTCTGGATGCTGGGTTAAGAACACTGTGACAATAAGAAACCAGTCAGAAGGCCTTTGCAAAAATCTTAGAGAGAGAAAGATAATGATGTCCTGTACCCGATTAGTGACAGTGGGAGTGCTGAGATGTGGTCAAATTCTGAATATATTTCAGTGGTACAATCTATAAAGCTTAATGACTGATGGATGTGGGGTGTGAGAAAGAGAGAGTCTGAGATAATATAAATTCTTGACCTGGGCAGCTAGAAGGTTGGAGTTGCAATTTACTGAGATGAAGAAACTATGAGAAGAACCGTATTGGAAGGAGGAGAACATAAGATTGTTGGAGAAGTCTACTAAGGCAAGTGAAGACATTGAGCATGCATCTGAATACGCACCTTTCCTCACAGTTCCTCCAAACCTTTTTGTTCTGCCTATTGATTGCTGCCCAGCAAAAGGTGTACCCTGCTTTGAATTCTAATTTGAGTTTGTTGTAGAAAGAAAAAGCAACTCTTAAAACTTGATATGAAAATAAATGAATCGCCTAAGAAAGCTTTATTCTTTAGCAAAAGTGTCCCCATCTGCATTCACATGGAAAATGGACAGCTTTTGACCTAATCATTCCCTTGTCTACACAGCTCACTGGACTGGATGCCTCATCCCTCTCAGGAGACTTCATCTACAACAAAGGCCCTCCATAGGGGCTCTCAGCTCCCTGGAGATGTATCAGAGGCTTTTATTTGGTAGGGGGATGTTTGGCTGATGCTGGCATTTATGGCTGTCCTACAATTCCTGGGATATCCTGCTCAGTACAGAGTTAGGCTCTGTCCATAAAGGTTTCTAATGCATTGGACATTCATATAGGGGAAAATCTGTTTATAAATATCTGAACTTAGAACCTAACTATTTTACACATAAATGCAAATTAATGTCTGCATGGTTTAAAAGATAATAGATTTTTCAGTTATATAACTACTGTGTAAATTGGGAAGATTGATTGTATTCAGAATCGAACTCCATTTTGCATATAAGTCCAAAATATGTTTGCATGGTTTTAATGTATATTGAATTTTCTAGCAATATATCTACATATATACATAAGTACTTACACACATATACATATATACTTATTTTGTCTTCCTTTAAAAATGTTAGATATAAAGAATAGGTATTGATAATATTTAAGCTTTACTTCAAGGTTTCTTAAATCCAAATTTTTCTTAAATCCAAACATATGCATTATAAATAGGTTCAAAAATTTGACTGCTTCTTTATATTTTTTGATGTCATGGTACCTGAGCTTTTATATGCTGAAATACATGTTATTTCATGATAACTTTCATTTACTTAGATTTTATATTATAATTAGGACAATATATTGATAATTTAATGAAATGCTATATGCAGTCATATTATAAATTTAATCTCAGGATACTAAACAAATATTAAAGTTATTTGTCATAAAAACGGGGCATTGGATGCAATACACTTAATATCCTAGAAAGTATTTGCCATCATGTGATCAGACTCTTCTTACAACTAAGGTCTAGACTTTGCCGCACCAAGAAAATAGTAGCAGTGATAACCACGGCTCTAAATTTAGGGTTCCAAGCAATCTAGAGAGTTAAAATGGGTAACCAGTAGTCAAGGAGAAGCTCTTTTATTTTCTGAATGGACACTATTTGAAAGCAGTCATTGGACCCTGAATGTGCTTTTCCAGTGGTATGTGCAGTGCTAGAGAATTGCAGGATTATCTATAACATCCACCATTAATATTTCCAGTTCTTTCTTCAGCAACCACAGACGACATAGCTACAGCTCAGATATACGAGTAAGAGCCCACAGACATGGCTTTTGTGCTAATTTTATGAGAATAGGGGCAAATTAATCATTACCTCTGAAAATATATTTTTGCCCAAAGCATCCTATTACAGGGTTTAAGAGAATAAAATATCTGAAGGGAAATATCATAACAAGTAAATAAATCCTCTTAATTCCAAATTCACAATAAATCATAGACGAACATAATTCACTTGCCCCTGCCTA
>NW_017731717.1:702814-763347 GCF_001890085.2 Hipposideros armiger
TGTCACCTAGAAATAGGGAATATGTATGATGACCCTGAAATAAAATGACTTAATTACTGATGAATTCATAAATCACATTACTTCTGTATTAGCCTGAGATGTATAACTTCCTAATTAATTATCTCTATTCAATGCCTTACAAAATGTCATAAATGAATAGGTGACATTATTGTTATTATTAATTTTAATTAAAGTTTATTGGGGTGACAATGGTTACATAGGTTTCAAGTGTAAAACTCTGTAATACATCATCTATACATCACAAGAAGAAAACTAAGGTGGCCAGCTGCATGTAATCTAGTTGGCTGTGACTGTATCTATACCATGTTAAATAAGAGTTTATATAAATATTTCTCTTACCTGACATTAAGGAAGAAGGTAATTTGGGGAACGTATGTTTGAGGAATTCCCCTTTAATTTTCCAAATTAAAAACAAAAAGCTAACCATTTTGAGAAATAGTCACCCAACTATGCTTTAGTAAGCCGAATAGTCTGAGTAACATTTAACTTTTCCCTGGGGAAGGAAAAAAATATGAACAGACAAATCCTTAGAGGTGTGTAGACAAATAGAGATGTTTAAGCAGCTCCAGAAAGCTATAATGTTAGTCTTCCCATTCCCTTGTTAGATTTTATTCATTTTTAATCATGAACTATTTAAAACATTTAACCAATTAGAGGTAATAATGTAACAGGCACATATGGAGTCACCATTCATATTTAATAATGTTAACATACTGCAATATTTGCTTCAGAAATATTTTTGAAGAGACAATGCTTCTTTATCTATTGCATTCTTTATATAATTGTTTCTTACTTAACTTCCTGCTTGCTTTAAACTGGCTTGCCTCAAATTATCACATTAAAGGGGCTGAAGGTGTGTCCACCTCTCTTTGAAAGTACGCATGTTAAAAATATATACTCAGAGCGCAGAAATCTGGCTTTGGAAAAATGAGGTTTTAACAATTCAAAACTTTACAAAGGAAAAAGACATATGGCTAACAGTCAAAACCTGGCTAATGTAAATAACACTAACTGACTAATATTAAACCTTTCCAGGGATAACTGGAAGATCAGATCATTAACCATTTTTACAAGTTCTCACCCACATTCTTGAATGCTTCATAACTGTTTTTTTAATCTTTAATAATGTTTATTATAATATTAGATAATAATATTAGACATTTTTAATTCTTCTTTTAAAATCTAAAATTTTCAGGGCTTTAGGAATATCGAGCTGGGGTTTTGCTACGACCTGACACACATTTATAATAAATTAAAATATTTATTTTAAAATTTCTATTAAACAAACATACTTTGAAAAAGTGTGTGTTGAACAATAAAATTATATATGGTAGCCAATTTCTGAAAAAGTAAAATTAAAAATAGATTACTTTGGTTTGTGCTTTTAATTTAGTTAGTGGTACATCATTCTATCATTTAAAGAATACTTTAGAATAGTTTGAGTATTTCAAGCATTCAAAAACATAAATTAAAAAAACAAAACACATTTGCACTTAAAAATGGTTAAGACAGTAAATTTTATGTGTTTTTTTATTACATTAGGAAAAAAAGCACCACATTTGACTCCTGATATTGTTTCCAAAAAATTTATTAAAAATTTAAATCTAAAATGTACAATTGCTTAAAATTTGTTTACTGATTTGTTTTGTGTTGTATAATTCTATGTTTGTTAATTTTTAGGTATACATCTAACTTTTCATTTTCTTTGACTTAGCAGTTCTTTTTCTTACTAACTCAGAGTTTAGTATCTGATCTGTGCTATAAGACATAGTGTCAAAATAGATTTTTACATGAAACTGAACAAATATTCTAATACCTCCAACACAATTTAAATCTATTACTTTATTTAAAGTTAAAAGGGTCATGCATTAGATGCAATTTTGTGGCAACTATGTTCAAGAAAGGCATTTTAAAATTAGCATATATTTTCTGCAGGTTAAGAATTTATATAAGATAGAAAACACATATTTAAGATAAAAAATGGTGTCTCATAAGTGACTGATTAAGAAGCAGTGAGAGTCAAATAAAAATGACTAAGTAAAAGACGATTTTATTAAGCAATTAGCTTTTATAAAAGTGTCCTATAAATAAATAACTTCCTAAAGCGTTTCATATTTTTACCTTGGTATTAAAAAAAAATCACATGTATGTAAGTATCTTGATGATATTTTTTGGGAAAAAAATTAATACTCATCCTGGTTATTTGCCACAATTCAATTAAAAATAACAATTTTGATTTCTCAGCATTAATCTCTTTGTAATACTATACCATGTATTAAACTGATCTTTCCACTTGAGAAAAAAGTAAAAACTTATTACAGGAGAAATAACATTTATAGGCAAATGAAAGAAAAGTTGGTTTATTTGTAATACTAATTAAAATAATGAATAATAGGTTATCAAACTTTGTCTGAATGGGCAAATATATCTATGCAGGGTACAAAAGCAAGATAATTTAACACTTACCAGGACAAGCACAAAACTTTCTTGAAAAATTGGCAGTAACAAGATTAGGGAGCTCAAAAAAGAACTATTATCTATATTAATTTAACATGTTTAGAAAAAAATTACAAATAAACGGGTATGGGAGAATTATTTGATAAACACAACTAGGTTGGATAATAGATGGTCTCAATTTGGAAAAATTAGTTTAGTTAGCTAATGCATAATAAATATCAAAATAGGTATGGGTGGGTTAAACAGTTAAAAATATTTAGAAATTGAATAGTTGAAAGAAAGAAAACAGACCATTTCATCAAACTTCTGGCTGATAAATAAAGTTTTAAGATTAGGAGCAAAATATTTACAAAATATATGTAAATATATAAATATGTATACACATTTTATTTTCAAATTCACATACATATGTATGTGTAAATTATATATATATTATATACAATATATATGTGTGTGTAAATTATGTGTGTATGTGTGTGTGTACCCATCCAAAACAAAAAAAGAATGATATATTTGGTCAAACAAATTTTTAAAAATTAAAAGAAAATACACACACACATACAAACCAATTAAGTAAACAAAACAAAACAAAACAAAAAACTATCACCAATACAAAAAGAGTGTAATAGTAGATAGAAGAGAAAATATTCTAGAAACTAAGTTAATATTTTTAAATAAAGAGCTCTTTATAAATATGTAATAAAAAATATGCCCCAACCTGACCCAAACAAATGGGCAAAGAATATAAACAAAAAATTCAAAAAGGGGCATTACAACTCAAAAATACATGAATTTACCGTATTTGCTGGCGTATAAGACGACTTTTTGGCCCTGAAAAATATGCCTCCAAGTGGGGGGTCGTCTTATACGCCAGGTACACTTCAGATAGACTGCCCATAGTGCTTGCCCCGTGCCATAGTGGCCTCCCGATGCCCGCCCACTTCATTCCACATACCGTTCAGGCATCAGCAGCGCTGCTGGGTGTATGCTCGGCTGTTATGCAATTTTGCTGTTATGCGATTTTACCACACTCGCAAAATCGCACACAGCCGACCATATAACAAACTCTGTATTTTGAGTGGAAATGTTAGGGGGTCGTCTTATACGCCCAGTCGTCTTATACGCCGGCAAATACGGTATATTTAATCTAACAGCAAACAAGGAAATACAAAACATAAGATCAAAATATTTTTAAACTTTTAAATTAGCACTTTATGAATACCTAAAATGCTAATACGAAATGCTCATAGAGGAACAGTGTCTCCAGTGTTTGTGATGTAATTATAAATTGTTCCAATCATTTTAGAAAGCAAATTGTAAATCTGTACAAAATGTTAAAACATTGATATCCTTTGACCTGGTGATTCTACCTTTAGAAATACCTGCTTTTAAAGATCCAAAATATGGAGAAAAGATATATTCAAGATGAGTATCGTCAACACACTATATATAACATATAGCTATATTTTTAAAAAATTCCAACCCAAACAAAGTCAGTTTTGGTATCCAATAGCGGAAGGATAGTTAAGCAAATATTACATTATTAATAAAATAAATGTTATGAACACTACTTAGTAACATGAGAAAGGTTTGACATATTAAGTGAAAAAACAAAGGATATCAAATTATCTGCACAGTACAATTAAAACTTAAAAAAATAAGTTACTGAAATAGAGGAATGGCTGAGAAGACACACTAAATATGTTAATAGTGAGTGAGAATATTGGAGTTGCAGGATTCTGGATAAATTTTTTCCCTCTCTTTTCCAAATTTCTATTATATGTTATATGACCTTTATAAATGAAACAATCATTTAAAAATCAAAATTATTATTGAAATTATGAATTAATCTAAACAAATACACCTATGCATGATATAAAAATATAAATAAACTTTAGTCACCAAAAATTTTTAAATACACTTGACGATCACTATTGAAAACATATTCATGTGAAAATATATAATCATTGTTTTGTTTACCTGGAAACATTGCATGAAATTTTTTTTTCCACAAACTCCTAGCATCTTCCTTTTTTATATGTACAAATGTAAAAGGATTATTTATGAAAATAAAGCCTTGGACTATAAAATAAATATTAATTCATTGAGTAATATCTCCTCATGATTTCTATTATAAGAATAGAAATATTTCATGGGTGAAAATATAATTTTAAAGTCCAAGAAAAAAAAAATCACAATTAAGAAAATGCAAAGCTTTAAATTCATATGCTTGAAAGAAATCTGAAACCATTTGTATTAAAAACAAGTCAGAAAATATGACTTAAACTGACATAAATTTTATGGAACTTAAATCTCCCCAGAAAGTAGATTCTCTCCTACAAGGGAGTCATATAACCTGATTCCATCTCCCGTGGCTCTTGCCTTTCAGCTCTGTAAAAGGTAATTCCTTTTAAAGCTCGAAGCTTTTAGCTATTACTTCCAAAGGGAATCAGCATGTATGCTTTTCTCGTAACTCTTTCTATTTGTTAAAACTGGAGGAAGTTTTTAGCATTCAGTAAAGCCCTGACAGTTGGCTGATTTTTCTTTCTATACATTAGGTCCATTTACTGTTAGATGGTGAGATTACAGTAACAAATGTACCTTTTTATGTATTACCTCAATTCATTCAGGATTTCCCCTGTGTAAAATGCTGCAGTATTGCTCATTCAGCATAATGTCTTACAGCTAGGGTAACTGGTAATTGTTTTCACAGCTTTCCAGAGAGATGGAAAGTATACTTAGGTACGAAATGTTCAGTAGAATGACTTAACAGCACTCCTAAACTCCTACTGGCCTTTATTTAGTTTAAAACTGAGCAGCAGCTTTGAATAAATTGAAAAGGCAACAACAGAAAGGGGGAAGAAAGGCCTTACTTTCTCATTGTTCATCAGTGAATGAGGAATAAATATTAATATGTACTGAGCTATTGAATGCGGAGATGTGAAGCAGCCCCTAAAATCAAAAGGATCATTGCAGACAAATTTGCCTTCTACAGGGAAAACAAAGAGGGCTTTATTGCAAACATCTTTAGATCTCATTGTTAAGAGATTGCAAACATCTTTAGATCTCATTGTTAAGAGAGCCAGGTCATCTAAAGTATTTCAAAAATTTTTTACAATTACCAAGAATGCGAATTGCTATTTCAGGCAATGGTTTTACTTACTATATGTCTAAACCAATATGTGAATTTGGCATCGTGAATCTGTGTAATATGTTTATGCTCATTAATCAGTTTCAGATATACTTTTATTACTCCAAGTGGAATTCACGATTAATTTGAAAACTTTTCTGATAATTCAGATTTAATTTATCTGGTGCTAAATCTCCAGGAAGGAATTGCAGAATTTTTCTTAAAAGAAAATAAGGCCCAATTTAGACATAATTTCCAAAAATTGGCAAAAAGTAGAACCCACCTATGGGAGAGTACACATATACATATAGTGTCTACTTTTCTGAAGTGAGCTTTAAAAAAAAACCTTTGAATTTTGACAATTCCTATCCTGTAAGCATCAAATGCAAAGTTTTCTGACTGGATTTGTTGATTTCTCTATAGGAGACTCTTTCCGGGCTATTTGCATAGCTGACTTTCAACATCTAGGTTGAAGCTCAAATGCCTGCTAACTCTTGATACCTGCATGATTATCAAAAGAAAAATGAAAAACAGAATTGATAAAATTCCTAAGCCCTGATTTTAGCCATTAGCTTTTACTTCACTACGTTTACAAAAAGCAAAGGATCAGTTTAATGTAATCCTAAAGTGATAAGCAACGTCAGAGGGAAAGAAAAGCCAAGGATTGCAAGGATTCAGAGCCTGCCTAATGGAAGTGGTTAGACTACAAGTCGCAAAGTGGAAATAATACTTTTATATCATTTTCACACTAGCTTCTCCCTGTATACACATTTCCACTTTTAAATGGAAAATAAGAATTTAGAAGTTTAAAATCAATATTTATAGGTAGCCTCCTTAAATGTTGAAATGTAATATAAACAAGGAAATGCATTGCTTTTCTATCAAGTCTTCAATTTAGTTACTCTTCAAAGATGAAACAGCAAATACTCTTTCTCTCCATACCTGCATTAAGAAAGTTATTCATTTGATTTACTTCGATATTGTAATATGATTGTTCAATGATATTCAGATACATGCGTTTCTGTCCTTTCCTCCTAAAGGTCATCTCACCTTGCATTTGGGACACTTCTGGGCATTCCTCTGCCCATGCTCAATTTCGCTGGCCCAGTGACGCAACAATTTGTCTCCTTTTTTGTACTCCTTGCAGTTAACACCTTCATGCCAAGGAGAGTGGCACTTAAAACACCAGATGAATTGGCAAGTGGGGCACTGGATCTGTGTGAGGAAAAGTAGTATTAAGTACTTCAATATTTGTAGAAATATTGAAAGTGACTAAAGGATAAGAATGGTGATGCTTGGGGAAATTACCTAAAAGGTTATCATTTGTCCATATTTAAAAATATCTCCCCCTCTACAAGACCTAACCTATAATAAAATATGACTATTCTATTATGAAAGGAGGAAAGAATTGCTTTGGCATGGATGATTTGGCTGTTTGTAGACTATATATACTGGAATGAAACACTGGGACACTCGGCAAACCAATTTGGCCTGAAGAAAGTCTACGAGATTGAAACACAGAGTAAAACCTGTGGCTCATGGTGCCGAAAATCCCCACTCTCTTAAATTCGCATTCCCCTTGAACCAATTTCCCAGGCATTTCCATTGTTCTTCTTATCAGTGGCTTCATTCACTTTTATAAAATCAAAACCCCACAGGTGCTTCAAAAATATAACACACTGGAAAGTCAACTGCTATACTGGCATCTGCCATGAAGCACCATGTGAAATAATGGATAGCCCTGGTTTGGTATTAATCTAAGAGAGGTTAATTATAAAAAATGATACAAAGGATCCTATTAGAAATCTATCAGTATGGTGGCTCTGTGGCCTGTACCCAGGAAACCATCGGAAAGATGTGTTTTTGTTCTCATTGTGTGGTGGTGTATGTGAATGTGTTTGAATGGTCATTGAAAATATTTTTCTTCCACTTGACATGGGAGAAATTTTATCTGACTTCCTTTATTTTGAATGACAGTGGAGTATTCCATTACCACACAGTATTTCTGGTCCTCCCTCTCTAAAAACATATGGGCATAACTTGATTTTCCTAGCCCTGTTTGATTAAAGTGAATTAATAAAATCTCACTATGAACAACATTGATAACTGACTATTCTTCTCCATGCTGTTGCATATTACTTAACGGTAGTATGAGTGAATTTACTGACTACATTTTGAAGTCAGTTAGAATTTCTTTTGGTAACCTACACATCACTACTTACTTTTTTTGGAAAACTACTTTTTTTGGCAATGGTGGTCCTAATATATACATTAACTGAGTGGCAATTATAATAACAGCTCTTCCATTTATAACTCAAAGCCCTGCAGTTTTCACTTATGTCAAGAATAGATAATGCTCTTCCTATCCAAATACGAAGTAACAAAAGTACTTTTGCTTTTAATTTATATCAAAACAATATTTTGTCATAAATAATTTGAAACCTTCATGTTTATTTATTTGTTGAAATTGTGTTATATGGTAGTGTTTATACTGCTGTATTACATGCATTACTCAATTTTATCAACAAAATAATGCTGCAAAATAGATATAAACATCACAAGTTTACAGATGAGGAAACTAAGGCTCACAGAGATTAAAAAACTTGCTGAAAGTAGCACAGCAAGTATGTGTTAAGAATACATTTAAACAAAGTTTGTCAGGCTCACAGCCAGCATTCATTTCACTGTGCCAAAACCCTTCCTTATTCTAAACAGCATTCTTTCTTTGACAATTGGAGACCAAAATGTAGATGTCAAAGAAGGTCATGTGGTCAAACTATTCAGTAAGTCAGAAGTTTACACGATCATCAACATAAAGTGAACTCTGAAAATCTTTTGCAAGATTTTACTCACATAAATTAGGATAATCTTTGTTTTCTTTTAATTTATTTTTTAGTTTTTAAGGGACATTACTAGTCATTCACTTAAAATAACCATTTTTGCCTTTTCTGATATTTAAGGGGAAAATAAGTCATTTTTACAGTAAGACTGAGCTCAAGTAGTTGACCTCTAGGTAATAAAAGACTATAAAACGATCATTCCCAGTGTCTTTGAAGCATGAAAAATAGACATAAATATTACATGGCGCTTAAGTGATTGTAATTTTCAAACGTAATGAATGAAATGGAAAAGACGTCAGGATACTTGGGGTGAAGATGGGTGAACCATCATCTGCCATGTCAGGAAGGTCTGAATACTTAATTAATTTCTCTTCTTTTAGACATTATTCATAATTCTAAATTACTAGACACTAGCATCGTCAAAAAACCAAAACTCTTTGATTTTTAATCAGCCAGTCTTAGATTATATTTACAAAATGAAGAGAAGAATGCATGTATCGGTGCTTTGAAACTGATATTAACTCTATGGATGTCAGACACTATAATGGTTCAAGGATCTTTGTGACCAAGTTCTGAACTATCACATCTATGGATCTCTAATGAAGACAACAGAAATGTGTGATTTTCCTAAAGTATACTAGAATGGTAAAAAAAATTAAAACCAAATCCGATACTTGGTGTCCATACCCAGGGCTCTGGCTCTCCACTTCTCATAATAAACAACCGGGTCCCACTGCAGAGCCTGTCCACCCCAGCAACACAGCCTTGGTGGCAAACTGTGAGAAGAGTTTTGCAGCAAACTCTCATGTGAAGATGAATAGTTTAAATTCAGACCCAACTGCTTATTGCTTCTCACTGAAAACATTAAAACAACTATTGCTTTGCTTTGGATTAAAATAATACAAGGACTAATAGCTTACCTGATAACCTTGTTATTCAGAGACTGCCTTTGAATTGTCTAAGTACTAACTTTTTGGTCTGAAGATGCCTTCTTCATTCAGACCTTGGACCATATTCAAAATTGGCCTTATATAAAACACACAGAGACATCAGTAGGGCAGCTTCCTCCACCCCTTTATTTATATTTATTCCTCCACGTGAAATGCTCTCTCACAACCACAGACCTCCCACACGGAGCGCCTGCCTTCTGAGTCATTATATTCACACAGAGGTCACCAGTTCTGTCCTTGCTATTCAAAGTGTGGTCGTAGGAGTAGCAACATCAGCGTCACCTGGGGGCTTATCAGACACAAAGAACTCACGTCACACCCCAGACCTACTGAATCAGTCTGCATTTTCACAAGGTCCCCAGGTGATTCATAGACATGCTGAAGTTTGAGAAGCACTGCTCTATACCATGGGACTCCATCTCCCTCGCCATGACTGATTTATACCAGGGATGAGCCCCTAAGCCAAAAACATGTACCCACTGGCTGGGAAGCAGTCTGTGAGGTGGCTGGCATGAGCTTTGTGCAGCAGGGTGCTGATTGTAGAATAGAGATGAACCGAGCCCTCTTGAGGAATGAAATGGGGATACATATACACCTTTGCTGTGGAGGCAAAGACACAGGAGGGCTGAGTGACCACAGTGCAGAGAACAGGTAAAGAAACAGCAGACGTTCACGTCTAGTGAGACAATAAAGGAGCTCTCACGCTACCAGAGTTTGTGTTGGACTCTCCAGGAGGCCTGCCTGGGTGGCTGCTGAGCTCGCTTTCTGGCCCTTCCTACTTCCTGTGGAGCCTTACAGTAAACCTCATTAACTGAGGTAGCTGGAGAGACAGCACATGTCTGCTTCTTATAGTTGGAGAAAGTCTAATTAATACAATCCATCTACTGAAATCTTATCCAGGTCATATGCTACCTGTTTCAAGATGTCCTCCCTGTTTCTCCCAACCAGGTTCAGTGTCTGTCTTATAGAACATGCGATGTCTAATCTCCCTAACAGCCTACAAGTTCACTGTGGGTAAAGGCTGTGTCTCCTTCATCCTGTATTTCCTGAGTTAAGTAACACAGAGCTTCTGGCACATGGTAGGTCCTCAGTAAATTACTTGTAAAATGAATTATTTTGCACATAGCAAATAATACATATTGGCTAATATGAAATGACTTTAGAGAAAAACCAATATGTCTAATTTATGACCAGTGACTGAGATGATATCATTACTTCTTAGGTTAGCAGATGAGATTTACTAAATATTTTAGCCACATGACATTTTACTGAGCATCATGATTAATGTGCAAAGTCTTCTACAAGAGGCAAGGCTGCAAGTATTTCAAGAATAAACTTATCAGAGTTAGGAATCTTGATTAACTTGTCCCAGAATCCATGAAAGATAAAATAACTTTATATTACATTTTTAACTTTTGAATTCCCTTTTTTTCCTGAAATCAGGGCTATGATAACACTGAGATGACAAATTAAACCAGCCCACTTTTCCTAAGCAAATGGTATTTTCTCTTGGCAGTTCATCATGAGAAATAAATAACCCACAAAATACTGAGTCCAAAACCAAAGAGCACCCCAGATAAGTGTTTTCTTGCTAAATCCTATACACTCCTACATACATAATTATTTTAAATAAATCACAAAATCATTACTTATGAAAGTCAAAATATTAGACAACATCTACGTGTAAATGTGGCTTGCAAATATAAGCTAACTCAGTTTTCTAAGAACAATTTGCTTTATTAGAACTTCAGATTAAGACAAATAATAATAAAACATATTCATCAATTCATTTGCTCATTCAACAAATATTTATTAAGCACCTTCAAGTAGCAGATATTGAGTATACTGATTTTAGGCATATTAAAACAAAATGGCAATACCTGTCCTCAAGGAATTTATAGAAGGCAGATAGACATAAGCCCAGAGCGGTAATAAAAACATGTAATAACTGCTAGAAGAGAAGCTTAGACAAGTGGGTGCCATGGAAAGGTGCTTCAGGAAGGAAGTGTTTGGAGAGAATGTGGCCTTGAAATAGGAATAGAATGTCACTGGGACAAGTGATGGGGTGACACTTCAGGAAGAGGTCCCAGCCTAAGCATCCACAGAGGCCTGAGGTCACGTGGTGCACTGGGGAAATACCAAGTGTCCCAGTGTAGCCCAGAGATGTCACTTCAGCTGTCTTCACCCTAAGCCTTGCCAAAATGCCCCCAAACCGGGTCCAATTAGTCTTACATTAACGTTCCTTTACGATCCGAACCAGGGCCCTCTGGCGTCCCAAGCCAGTTCTTAACCAACGCGCCACTGGGCCGGCCCAATGTTCCTTTACTCTTGATGTGTCTCTCAAAATACGCTGTGGTCCAGAAATTCCTTATATGAAACATGTGATACTTATGGCTGTTAGACTAGGATATGTTCTAAAGAAAATAATCAACATGTAAATAATATGGAATGCTCATAGTTATAAAATGTTTTGTAACAACTTATATGGTTTTCTTGAAGAGGAGAAGATTCTAAAGAGATGCAGAGTATTATAGAGATGAGAAATGAAGTATTTGATGCATGGCTTCAAATACTTTCAAGAAAGCACTATCTCCTCCCCTAGAAGATCATATCCTAAAGCAATAAGGGCAATAGAGATTCTCCAAATGGGAAAACATCGTTTGACTTATCTTGATTTTTTTTTTTTAGAGGTAAAATTGGTATGTGTCAGGTGTACAAAATTGTGATCTGACATCTACTTTGTATACACTACAAAGTGATCACCGCCAAAAGTCTAGTTACCAACATTCACCATAAAATTGACACCCTTCACCATCATGCAACCCCACCCCCATCCCAACCCACTTCCCCTTGGGTAACCACCAGTGTTCTTCTCTGTATCTATGAGTTTGTTTTTGTTTTAGTTGTTTGTTTTTTCCACTTGATTCTTATTTCCTAAGATTCTACTTTCCACTTGGGGATTTCTCCCTGAATTTGGTGCCAGTAAACACAGGCTTCAAGAAGCACCGCTCCCTGACCACAGTCCAAATGGGGCCAAGTAACCCTCCCCTTAATTTCTCACAGCATGGCTGAAACTAAGCTGGAAAATGAAACAGAAAGTTTCTTAAAGGTTGGGGACCAAATGGGGACAAAAACACAGAGTGTAACACATGACAAGATAACCTATCTGGAGATCCAGTAGTTACTCATATAAATCACCTTACCGACCGCCTGCATATTGGTGTCCAGGCTCCTTTCACATACGCAAGGCACTACTTATTACACAAGAGATTCATTTCAGGACTAGCTTTTCTTTTTCAACTGAGTGGCATGCTCTTCTAAGGCAGCATGTCACAACTTGGGAAAATAGGGGTTTTGTCCTTTGAAAAGAGTCCTCTCTCCCCACTTTGAAAATCACAGTTTCATACCAATCCATTTTGCTTCTACCGCCTGAAAACACCTTTTTATAGACTTCCTCTAAATCTCGAAAGCAAGGCCCAGAGAAGTCTCTGTCTGAGTCTATTTCTTGTCTGAGGACCCTGCTCTTCATAGATGAACATACAGGGTACTAGAAGATTCTGCCGTGATCTGTGTAGGCCAAACTCACTAGCCAAAGCAGTATGGCATCATCCTACTTTCAATAGGACACTCTATTCTGAACACAATACAATAAGGCTAACATCTCACGGCGATACCCCCATAAAGTATAATAGCAGGAGGGCCATCCAATTACATAGTCGTATGAGAACATGGGAGTATTTTCTGTGACCATTAGGTGACAGCAGGAGAATGACAGATCTCAGCCTGAAGGTAACAATGAATTCTTTCAAAATGTAAGGGAATGATTCTACAAGTAGCAAGTTCCTTAACAACTGAAGTGTTCAATCAGTGTCTGAACAGCAAACTGGGAGGCATTTTGTAGAAAGGGTTCATATACATGTTGACTGCAGCAGTGAGTTCCCTCACAGATCTGAGAGGGTAAATATGGCAAGGTAAGAATACAGACTACGGTAGATGAGAAACACACAGTCCTAACATCTTCCAGACCACTTTCTAGGGAGCACCAGACTTGCTGACTTTTACTCACTATTAGCATGTCATCAGAGAGGAATGATTCTTCACTTGTACTTGTGCTGAAGATCCAAAGGATGATGAGATGATGTGTGAAAAAAGCATCCAGCTCTCAGTCCCACTGCAGGTCAGTTAATGGTAGCTGTGAGCCTGATTACGACAATTATTGTAGTTTTTTTTTAATCGTTAGATGTGGGCTACAATAACAAATGAATTTCAAGATTTGGCTTTTGTTGTTAGAAGTTCAAGCACAAGTAAAGACTCTATAAAGTATTATGGCTAATACATTAATCAAGAAAGCAACAAAGAACTTTAGCAAAGCATGTCATTAGTAACTGGAGGGAGAAATGCATCCTAATAAAATTTAGTAGGCCTGGTCACAGCGGCATGTTACATATTGTTTCAAAGGTAACACGTATAACACACCCTTTGTTTAAGCTAGCTTCTTGAAACTGGGCTAGATGACTCCATCTTTCTCTCCCTCACAAATCTATGCCAGCAACAATCATTTAAAAAACTACACTTGTTTTCTATTGACTCCTGACATCAATGATGCATTAATGCCAAGAATAAACAGAGTCTGTCATCAACTACAATGACCTTGCAAGGCTGATGAACAATCTGATTCTCAACTTGTAAACACTGTCAGCTTAAAGGGATGGTGTCAGAGAAAAACCAAAGAGAAAAGCAACATACTAAATAAATTTTCATAGGAAAGCTTTAAACATTTTTATACATAGAAAAAATTCTCAAAAATCTTTACTAGATGGAAATTTAAACACCATTCATTAATTCATCTCTCTCTCTCTCTCTCTCTCTCTTTCTACCTATCTCCTTATTAAGTAATATTATTTATTGGAAGTACCACTGAAGAGGTGCAGTTGGGATTTGAATAAAGGATTGACAGCCTCCTGGAAACAGAAATAGTGGGAAGTCACTGCCATCCCTAAGGCTAAAGAAACAAGGGAGGAAAGAAATTTCTGGAGCTCAGTGAGAATTATAAACATGAGGGAGGGACCACCTAGATGAAGCTGCAGCCATGGAGGGAATCAACTACTGCCAGAACTTTACACTGAATTAGGAAGGGAGTAAGGAAGTACTGCAGCTACCATTCTCCCCCTCCAGCCTCCTGTCTTCTGCCAACGCCAACCCTCGTCAGAACCCACCTAGAACTCAAGAAGGTAAGGGGGCAGGAGAAGTAGTCCAAAGAAGCAACTTTCTGGAGTACAGCACAGGTCAGAGGTCGTTCAGTAATAGACACAGGAACAGAGTGAATTGGCAATTACCCAAATTCCAGCCTTTCACTTAAGCACATTTTAAAGTACACCAATCAGGAATAACAAACCCATTGATTTGATTATACCCTTAAAGACCTTAGGAAAGATCATTTACTACATGAGGATATATTTGTGCAGTTTTATAAAATACGATTTCTACCCAGAGGGTTTAGAATTACAAGAGAGAAAAAAGAATGCTAAACATATAAGGTAAGAGGAAGTTTCCCCAGGACATTTTATCAGCTTTTTTCTTTTAGGTTATGATGAGTCAAAGCACCATTCTGTGAGTTATCAAGGTTTTGTTTAATATTTGTGGGAAGGGTGAGGATTATTAGTAGTTTTGCCTCAAGGAAACCATCATGAGAATTAGTTCCAACTGGTTCCCTGTGTTGATTTGTGTGCTCTTCAACTCACTCCAAATCAATATGAAAAGGGGGATCATTTCTTGGTCTATACTTGGGAAATAAGGAAACCTAGAACTAGCCCATACCTCAGGAAAACTCCTGGAAGTAAAATAACTACATTTAATCATTTTCAATCCTCTCCTCTTTTCCACGAAAAGCTGTAACTTTCCCTACTTCTCCAAACATCTTTTTTTTTTTCCATTTCTGTGAATTCAATGGCCACCCCAACCCCTCAAATGTTAATTCTTTTCCATCAGATCCCTGCTGAGTAAAAGATCCATGTTCCCTGGAAATCTCTTTGATGCATGAAAGGGTCTTCAAACTTATCAACCCATTTTAAACTAAATTAGTTTTCCACTCCCCAAACCCACTCCTCCTCCTTAAGACACAACTTCATTCCTCCTTCACTCATGCCATGTATCAGTCACCCAATCTTTTATTCTACCTCCATTCTTTTTGATGCCTCCATTCCCTTCCCAGGAACCCAGTGGTGCTCGTTCTGCTGCTCTTGCCAAAAATGAGCACAAGCATCATAGTTTGCAGCACGTGTTGAGCACTGAGGATGTGTCGGACATGGTGCTAAGCACTCTATATGTGCGACTTTGTTGAATTCTTACTACACTCTTATGAGAGGTACTGCTACTCCTCCTAGTTACCACTAAGGATGTGGAAACGGTATCCCAGGTTACAGAGCTAGTACGTGGCAGGAAGAGAGTGTAAATCTAGTTAGAAGCCAGTGCTCTGACCTACGTTTTCCAGCTTGGCAAATTCAACATTTCAAGGCTGAGTTGAATGTGTTTATTCTTTAATGGAAGCCTTCCCATTCTCTCCTATGCTACCAGGATTTTCCATTCACATTTGTTACAGTAC
Source organism: Hipposideros armiger (assembly GCF_001890085.2). Lineage (NCBI taxonomy): Eukaryota > Metazoa > Chordata > Mammalia > Chiroptera > Hipposideridae > Hipposideros > Hipposideros armiger. The sequence goes on from NW_017731717.1 coordinate 718,814, forward strand.
ACATTATTATTTGTGCATGGGTCCATGTATTATTTCCTTCAACAAATATATTTTGAGAACATACTCTGTCAGACATAGTGCTTGACACAGGTTATCAGCAATACGCAAGCCTGGATCTGGCCTCCTAGAGACCAGTGAGAAAGAGATACTTTAAACAAATAGCCACACAAATATACCACCGAATCCCAGATGATAACTGCTGTAGAGAAAAACTCCAGATGCTGGTGACGGTTTATCTGCAGGCATCAGATGGGTGCCATTCAAGCCACAACTTCAGCATTTTCCTCTCCCCACCACCAGCTTGTTCCCTATATTGGTACGCAGTTGTAGTTGCACTAATAAATTATAGGAGCTGTCTAGGTTAGAAATCAGGTTTCAAATCGCAAGTTGAAATCAACCTTGTAGAAATGGAATGGTAAAACTTTTTGGCAAGAGTTGCAGGGGCAAAAAGACAAATATGAATGAAAACGACTAGATTTGACAAAAGGCAAGGTTGTCTCAATGTAAATCCCTCAGTTTAGGAGCACACTGGTTCTATTTGATATAGTATGAGTTTGACAGAGTGCAGAACATAATGAAAGGCTCTATTTACTCAAAGTTTTGCTGGAAGGGAGAGGTTGAGTGAGGGCCTAGAAGGATAAATTGACACTTAAGAGTTCTTGTAACTGCTTGTTGATATATTCTGTTTACCTCTTTTACATCTGCTGAGTGCAATAAATTTAACAAGTGGTTATTTACAAAAACCTATTCAAATTGAAGTCCCCAAATATGATATTTTCGATCTCAAATTTCATGTAAGGTGCTCGCAAATGTATTTCCTGCTATAAAACAGCTGTGATATTTTCAAGCAATCTTAACCTTGTATGTTAAGTGTTTCTGAATTGACAGCAGAAGCCAGAATAAATGTTCAAAAAGTGACATCTTGGATCAAGATTGTAACTCAATGATTCAAAAAGAATAATATACATTACAAGGGTTTTATCAATAGATACAAAACCCACTTTAGGCTGTAAATACATTATAAAGAGATTTTAAATTGTTCAGACATGTTACACATTATTAGTAACATTTTTTTTCTATTTCCTTTGCCTTATGGCTCAATTTCTTGCATTTGAGTACTTAAATTCACCCCTCTAAAAGTTATGATAAATTACACCAATTTGGAAGTGGGTTCTGTTATTGGGGAAATGGAATTAAAAAAAAATACAGCAAACCTAACAATTATCCATCTGTTCACCACAAAGAGTGAAGATATTAGTCTCAAGTTTAGGGTGCTTCTGTAATCATGAATGTCACAGTTGGTTTGCTGGAGTATCTATGTCCTCATTCATAATATCCAGGTAGTTATAATAGACAGGTAGAAGCATGTAAGTCAGGTAGCTAATGTTAATGTAAGAGCGTGGAGTTTCATGATGAAAAATGCTATATAAACATTATCCTAAACAGTGAAAATCATTGCTTCAGGGATTGTTTGAATTATCCCTAGATCTTTGTACAGTATAGGACAGAGGGATTATTTATCTTTTCTATTATAGATCTTCTCTTCTACAAGAAGAATAACAACCAAAGTCATCCTTTAATTCTGTAGTAACTTTATATTTCTTTAAAGTTGCTTAACAGTTACATTTTATATTGAGATTTTCATCCCTCACCCATTCCTACCAATTTTAACTGCTTCATAAATCAATAACACTTATTTTGTATCAAATTCCTCCTCTTCCCAAAGCAAATTTCCTTCTCCTTTGCTCATCAAATGTAAAAAAAACCAAGCTTGTTAGATTTGAGAGCTTGATCCATTTGCCCCGTACATCTCTTCTTACCTACAATCCAATTGGTAGACACTGGAGGAAGCCTGACATTGGAAAATGTTATCAGGGAGCCCTTGGTTCACTCAGAATTACATAAATATTATATTTTTCGAATTGTCCATATTTCACTCTCAATACACATGCATTGTGATAAATTATGCTCAACACACAAAAAAATTTTGTGCTTTTGGATGAAATGAGACCTATAACATTTTACCATTGCTATAAATGAACTTTAAATTACACCTCTTTTTACCCATTTCATAAGAACAATAAAGTTTAAAATTGTTTTCACTTTGAGTCAATTATATATACACACTTTAATTAACACAAAATTCCAGAATAGTATAGTCTGAGTTTATGTATGTTTATATGTAAATATATATTAACTATCTTAATATATAAATTATATAAACATATATATAAAATATATGTATAATATATAATTCTAAACATCATTTAGGAAACAATAAAATATCTGAAGTTATGGAATAACAAGTCCTCCTAAAACTAGTAATTTCTAATAACATCAATAACATATAATTGGAATAAAAATAACGTAAAATAACCAAAAAATATAGAGTCAAATAAAAGCATTTTATTGCTAAGTTAGCATTCAAAATCACTGTGAAGATATTATTTTAGTTACACAATTTTGTAACCTCAAAAATGCATTTTTTAGAGAAGAAAAAAATGTTTTTCTGATAAGTTATGCCTTAAAGAGACTAGCTTGCACAAAAATAGTACATTAAAAAAATAATTAACTATGAGAGTCAAGCAGTTTCAAAGACCAATCAATACTCATTAAGAGGGTTGGACTAACCTAATCGAGCTCATCATTGCAATGGTGGAGGAAACACTTGGCTTAACCATGGTCCCCTCAAAGTTACAGAATGAATAATGTGGCAACCACTGCTTCCAAGACACAAACACGGGTAAAAACTTACCTTAAATGGAGATGACTTCAAACAGCCTTTGAAACCACTTCATCCTGCCATTCTGCTGTAATGACAAGGATGAAAACTACTGCCACAGGCCTCAACATTTGTCCGCTTCATTTACTGCAAAGGTTCCCAATTCTGCTGCACAGTAGAGTCACCCAGTGAGGCTCGAAAATTTGCCAGACAGTTGTTCTGGGGTGGTCCTGGGGCAATGGTGTGCCTGAGAGCTCTCCAGGTAGTTCTAATGCACAGCCAGGGCTGTACGTCAATGATTGGCGCCCATAGTTGCTGTCTTAGGCTTCCCTACCTATAGCCTTGCCTTCCTGTCACGTCCTCTATTAACCTGCCAGAAGTATCTTTCTGTATGTCTACAGAGTCAAATTCAAACTTCTGAGCACAGCACAGAAGCCGCCATGATCTGCTCTTAATGCCTGACCAGCTGCCCTGCTCTGTCCACTCTAGCTCTACCAAACACTTGTTTTCAACATCGGCCTGCGCAATGACTCATCTCTTGCTCTGAAACGCTGTCCGTTGTTTATCTGGGTGGAAAAAAAACCGCATCTTCTCTATGAAGCCTTTCCTGACATCCTAACTGTCATTCCTCAGTCAGTGTTCTCAAAGCACAAGTGTATTGGGTTTTTTGTTTTTGTTTTATGACTAGTCACGCTGACCTGTCATTTTAGAACATATATCCCTCGCACCTTCATTAGACATTTCTGGACCAAAGACTATGTCACATTTGCCTCTGCATCCCCCAAACTTAGCACGATGCCTGGCACATAGGGCATTTTGTATTTGCTGAATAAATGAATAAAAGGCATTTTATACAGTTTCCACTTATGGTAGACAGACCCCAAGGGGACTCACACTGGGTCGACTAAAAAAGGGAAGCTTATACTAAATTTAAAAAAAAAATCTTGTTTTTATTTAATATTTGGTGAGAGTAATGACAATCACTTAAAAGGTTAGCCTTTGAATCAGGTTATGAGATGAATCTGAAACACGCTTTAAGTCAAAGAAAAACTTGAATTCAGTCCTCAAGAGCTGCTATCCTTTCATCAGCCTTCCAAACCATCCATTTTCAGAATCACAGCCAATATATACTCACCTTACGTTCTGGGAAGGGGAGGAAGCCCACTTAATGCCCACCACAAGTTGGCCTAATTTGGCTGCTCCCATCATGTGCTATCCAACCCACAACTCTGGTGAACATGCTTACTTTGTATTTGCTTTCTGATCTGGAAGGGGTGGGAATATGTCCTTTTTTCTTGAAGGTTGTAAAGTGCTTGCACTGAGGACAGGGCTTGGTGCTGGAATCAATACGACCGAGTTCCAAGAAGTACTTATATTTGATGGAGTCTTCATGAGTTAAGTTATAGATAACCGTTGTTTCTTCCAGGAATTCAAAACATTCTGTGATAGGGCATTTGATTTCTACTTGGCCAACTTGTACCTGTGTAAAAGAGCAGATGGGAGAGAAAGCAAAAGGCACTGGTTATTACATCTTTTTTTCTTTATTTAATGATTATAGTAAAGGATTATCTGTCATTTTTTCATGATTCCTAACATAATAAATGGTAGTCACTTTGTTCCCATATTAAGCAGTAACACAATCATTAATCAGTATATGTTTCCAAAATGAGTTAGAGTGTGTTTAAGGATTCTCTATTAATAAATTTGTGAACTTAAATGGGCCTAACCCATAGGCTCACAGAAGAAGCAAATTATCACCCCATCCTCTGGACAGGCCAGAGTGAGGCAGCATTTAGACAAGTCTGCCAGCCAAAGGACCAGCTAGGATGACAAGATATTTTAGATTTTTTAGCCTTACTACAGAGAACCTCAGCATTAAACTTAGAGCACATTTAACTACTTGAAAAGGACAAAAAAGAGATTTTGAAAGTACATATACATACAGTATTTGGTAATTTAAAAATCATTGCCAAAAATTAACTCTATTTTCCATGCAAAGAACATATGATAGTTCTTAATCAAACTCACAATAACACTAAAAAGTTAAACCAATCACAACAGCATAAAAAAAATCTTAATAAGATTTGGTACTACTTTGGTAATTTTTAAAATGAATTTCTTCAAAGGACCACAGAGTTAGATTAGGAGACAAGGAGGATTCGCTGGAATGCTACATTTAGCATCTGGTATGGGAGTCAGATATGGCTAGCACTAAAGATTACAATATAAGATCAAAGCACAAAGTGTGGATATAATTAAATTCTGAAATATAAAAAAAAATAAACTCCTTTGAAATAAGGAGTACCCAGAAAGTTCTCCATCAGTTGTGAACAATAACTCTTTATATTCATGGCATCATAATCTCTTTTGTTACGTAGCAAAGGGAGACAGTGATAGCTCTAAATGCTAAACAAGCTAAACCATTTCTTTTTCACTTGGGTGAACCCGACTCTCAATCTGAGAAGGAAAAACACATTGAACTTAATGAAAAAAAGTGTGCTGTGAAGACTGAGGGAAGAATGGAGTAAAGCTACACGGTTTGGGAAAAGAAAAACATCACTACCAAGAGCAATTTAAAAAATAAAAAAACCTAAACTCATAGTACTTTTTTTTTTTTTAACTTTGCTGTTTATCTGGCAGACTTGAGCCACAGGCCGAAGGATGCTTGCGAACAATATATTTAACACCAGTGGAGGACATGAGCCAAACTGATAATGAAATGAGTCAATGAGTCTGCCTTTAGATGAAACTCCTGATTAGCACCCACCTGTTCAAAGTGTAAATTGCTACATAATTTTATGCTACTATTGTACAAAACATGGTCCAGACAGGTGTCTCAAATATTTGCCCAAAGCAATTTTTCTACTTTTTTGGATGAGTCTTTCTATAGTTACAATCAGATTTTCTTATCACACTTGTTACAGAGCTATGATAAAGTTATTACACCCCAACTTATGTTTTATAGTAAATTATTTTCAGTTATTGCTCAAGACAAAGGTCCTCTGAAGATTTTTAAATAGACAAAAACTATGTGTGATATTATAAAAAAACTGGCTTAATAAAGCATATGACATTTTGAAAATGAATAAATGTTTCTACCTTCTCTTGACATTTATCAAGCACAATTTTGAGCTAGCTACTGGGTTAGGCATTGAAGCTTTGCAAGTGTTTATCAGTACAGTGGCTGTCACGATACAAGGTGACAGGCATGCCTGACAGGAGGAGTGCATGGTGTCAGGGAGGATATGGGGGGAGGCTCAGTAAGCCCACACTTGGGAGGTTCAGAAGAGGCTTCTTGGAAGAAGTGAGGCGTCAAGTGAGATCTGAAGATTAGTAGGACTTAGCCACACAAGGGTGAAGGTGTTTCAAGCAGACGGAAGACATGACGTGGGCAAAGGCCTGGAGGCCTTTAGAGAAAGACACTACAGCACACTACAGCAGAGACCCCTATTTCCCCACATCCCAGTTGAGACAAATGCATCCTAACTTAAAAGATGCAGCCTTAGAGGGACTGAAAGATGAGCAGTCAGGCTGGACCACAAAGTGTGAGGATAGAAAGTTAAAGCTGTACAGATGAACTGGGATCGGTGTACAAGGGCAGAGTGTGAAGCCTTCTTAGCAGTCTGGACGTTTTTCCTATAAGAATAGAAAACTTTGGTTTTTCATCATGTGAAAGATAATTTATTTTTATTCCACACAGAAGGGGCTTACTTTGGGCTATCTCAAGTGGCTCTTGTTTATCAGGGTACAGCATACGTTAGGGGGTAAGAGCTGGTATGTTTTACTCCCAGGTCAATGTTTTAACCTGGCCTCCCTCACCTATAGGTTTTTCTTTATTCTGACTACACAAACAACAACAATGGAAGCAGTAACTTCAAAGCCATTCAGGAACAGTCAGGTCTATAGAAATAGAATGTTGTTTAGGGATCAGAAGAATGTACGGCAACTTACTGGAACAGGTTATCTTGTCACCCCTTCAGCAGGGGTGTTCATCACCATGCCACATTAGGACACCTACCATCTGACACCCAACCAAGTACCCTGCCTTCTTCTTCAGTGTTTCTCAAATCTGCCTGCAAATCTATTCCATTTCCATAGAACACACAGTTTCCTATGCTTTCCCTCTCTCTGCATTTTGCCTATCCCATACCTTCTTTATGAAAGCTCCAAAATCCCTACCCCACTACACTGAGCCAAATGGTCTCATATTTTATTAAACACATAGAAGCACTATGATAATATTCCCTCATCTTCCCATTGCTAGCTCTCCCCACCCATGTCTGTTCATCTTTTCTGTCTTCTCTCTTTTTATAGTACAGGGCCTAAATCTACTTTCATGAGTCTCTTGAAGTGTTTGCTGAGAATTCAAGTTTACTGGCCCACCCGGGGTCTACAAAATTTTCATCACTGCTGATAAGCTAGTCATTGGCAGTTTGGAACAATTACTCATATACTCCTTTGAATTACTCATACTTTTTTTTTTTTTAAAGATTTTATTGGGAAATTGGGGAGGGGAACAATGCTGGGGAATTGAGGGAAGGGGAACAGACAAGTTGCTGTCATTTTGTTCTTCAGTCTAGTTGTGGAGGACGTTGCTTCACTGGCCCATGTTGGTATTATCATTGTGCTCTTCCAGGGACAGGCTGATCGGTCGCTGGCCTCTGGACAGCCACTCATGGCAGGTCTTGGCAATTCACACCAGCTGCCAACCACTCATGCTGGTTGCCAGCCACTCACGGTAGCTTGTAGCAGCCCACTGCAGCAGGGGCTGCAGCCTACGCCGTCACCGGCAATTCACGGCAGCCCAGCTCCAGGTCGAGCTGTTGTTCACTGTCTTAGCTGTAGAGGTCAGCTTCATTGGTCCCCATGTGGGATCCAAACCAGGGCCCTGCTGCTCAGAGCTGGAGTCCCAAGCCAGCTCTTAACCAACGCACCACTCGGCCAGCCCTCATACTTCTTCATATTAGCAATATCCCCCTTTTCATAATAAAATGCGACTCATGGCCTATGCAATTTCTTGGCCTCTATGTGTCTATCTTTCTCAGAATAATTTCCTGAAAAGATCACTAGCAAACAAGTCATCATGATTAAGCAAAGTACATTCATTCATTTACTCAACAAGATATGCATTTCATCAATTAAAGCATGTATTTTTTTCAACAACTTAATATCTCAAAAGTCAAGATTATCTTACAATCGATGGTCATTAGTATTGTGTCATAGTTTAATTTGCAGTATTTTTATTTTCTTGGTGGCTCATAATATAATACTGAATCCTACAATTGATTACATCTTAGATTTCAATGAAATGTGGTTTTTATGGGTTAGGCCCTGGGATGGACTCTGGTGAGATGATGAAAGAGACACAATGCTTCTATTGGAGGAAATGTATGCTAAACAACTAAACAAACCAGGCAGATTGTAATCAGTGTTATGAAAGAACCAAACATCAGAGACGGTATCTCTGAGGAGATGACAACTTGAACTGAGAACAAAAAGGGCCTGTCATGCAGATAACTTGGGGGATGAGACTGCAGGTAAAGGAAACAAGGACCATGGCCCCAAGGCATAAGGTGCCTGTGTTCAGATAACAGAGCCCTGAAACACTAAATGGGCCACAACACACAGGCCTTGTTGGCTGTGATAAGTGTGGCTTGGATTCTAAGTTCAATTTGAAGCACTGACGGGTTTTATGAGGAGTCACAAATCCTAATTTATATTAAAAAGATCATTGAGGGGCGGGCCGAGTGGTGCGATGGTTAAGAGCTGGCTTGGGACGCCAGAGGGCCCCAGTTCAGATCCCACATATGAGGACCAGTGACACTGCCCTCTACAGCTAAGATGCTCAACCTGGAGCTGGGCTGCCATGTGTCGCCGGTGACCGCGTAGGCTGCAGCCCCTGCTGCAGTGGGTTGCCATGGGCTACTGTGTGGCCAGCATGAGCGGCCAGCAGCCGCAGTGAGCGGCCCTCCAGAAGCTGGCGACTGATCTGCCTCGCCCAGGAAGAGTGCAATGATGGTGCCAACTTGGGCCAGCGAAGCAACGTCCTCCACAACTAGACTGAAGAACAAAAGGACAGCAATTTGTATGTTCCCCTTCCCCCAATTCCCCAGCGCTGTTCCCATCCCTCCAATTTCCCCATAAAAATCTTTAAAAAAAAAAAATCATTCAGGTTCTTCCTGGAGGACGTGCTGTAGAAAAACAAAAGTGGAGACTGGGAGAACAGTAGGACTCTGGATTGTACCCGTTCTTCCTATCAGTGGCTCTGCTTCCAGCAGTTGTCCAGGCAGTAGGTGATAAATGAACTAAGTGAGTAAGTAGCAAGGGGTAGGCAGATATAGGGTACATTTTGGAAGTGCAACCAATGGGGTTTGGCGATGGACCAGATATGGAGGATGAAGTAAAGGAAGAAACCAAGAAAGACTCTAGGTTTTTGGCTTGAAATAATCTGATGACAGATGGGTGCTGAGTACTGAGAAGTTTTTAATAAAATATAGTTTACGTGGATATGTGATATTTGCTGGAAATGATTCAGTGCAAATTTATTATAGTAACAAGAAAAAAGATAATTAATTTATCCAAAAAGCATATATTGAGTTCTTATAATATTATAGGTAAAGAATATAAAGATCCAGGATATAAAGTAGTTTAAGCCATGAAACTCGCCTTCATGGAATTTGAGAATACAGCAATGAAATCTGTGTTGACAACCTCTTCTAACACCTTGAGATTTGATTGTACTAATTCATTTAATACTTTACCCAATGTTTTAAACTATTTAATTAGGGATAATCATAAACATATGCAAAAGATGGAAGATTGGTATTATAACCCTTACATACTCCTATCCAGTTTCAACAACAATCAACTCTGCTAATTTTGTTTATTCCCTAACCAATATGGCTCTTCCGTATTATTTTGAAGCAAATACCAGGCATCATGTCATTTCATTCATAAATATTTCAGTATGGTTCTAAAGAAAACAACAAGACTTTTAAAAACACATAATCATGATATCAAATATCTCCCAAAATGACAAGAATTCTTCAATATCAATTTAACAGTTTAAATAACATAACATCTAACTTCTGATTACAGGATTTTATGTGCCTAATATACTTAAAACAAAGGTATTTTCAATTTTTGTTGTGTTCAATGCTAACTATTTGTATCACTGAAAAATACGCTCTCTGATATGTGATAAGTATGGTTAAATGTTTGCAATGTGAGCTCTGTACTCAGTGACATAACAAATGTTTTTTTTAAAATATATCAACTTTCCTTGAAAATAAAGGATGATACACTTTCCAAAAAAAAAAAAATACGCTCTCCAATTCTTCTGAACCAAAACATGCTCATTTTTGTAAGACAAAATTACTTAACACTAAAACAATCTCCAAGGGTGTTAGCAAGAGATACTCTTATCCACTTAACGCTCAAGCTTGATGGCTAATTTGCCACCTGGGAGAACTCAAAAGTAATTTAGTGACATAGGTAAGGGAGACCTCTGGAAAAGTGGCAGATTAATTAATTGGATCCTCCAAAGAATAGAGACAGTATAAACCTTGGACTTTGAAACTCAGTTTCTCACATGTATAATTTATGATTTTAATCTTGGTTTTTAAGTGTTGGCCATGATAGTTTATAGGGTGCCTCAGCCTTTTGTTCACTTGATATCAGGAAATTTTAGATTTCCTCTTTCCTTAAAAAACGGAAATGTTAATGTGCCAAAGGAAAAGAAAATACCACAGCAAAAGCAGTAACAATGATCATGAATGTATACAGTACCTCCTACATGCCAAGCATTGTTCTAAGCGTTTTCTGTGCATTAACTACTTGTGGAGCACCATAGAGGCAGATTCATTTTCAGGTTCATGGATTTCTCCATAACTTTATTATCAGTGATTACAGAGGTGGCTGCTTTACTGATAAAAGTGATTTTGTTTTTGTTTACTCAGCAATGTGCTAGATGCTTGAAATTTTTAGAAATACTAATGAAAAACATCAAGCCAAATATCCCAGAAGTTTTCTCAACCCCAAGCAAGATAATAAAAATCACACTTAGGCACATCAGGTAAAAGAGCCAAGTACCAAACAAAAAGAAAGTATCTTAAAAGCAACAGAGGAAAAAAGACATTCCCACATAGAAAACTTCAGGTGCCTTGTGGGTTAATTCTAATGAGAATTTAAAGATGAAGTAACACCAATATTACACAACCACTCTTAGTGAATAGGGAAAAATGGGGGAAGAATCAACGTTCAAGTACTTTTATGAAGCCTGCATAATCCTGGTACCAAAACCTGATGAGAACACTGCAAGAAAGGAAAGTTACTGACTGATCTCTTCGTAAACATAGATACAGAAATCCTAAACAAAATATTAGCAAACCAAAGTTAACAATACATGCAAAAGATAATATATCATGATCAAAGTGGGCTTATTCTAAGAATACAAGGTTGGTTTAAAATACAAAACTCAATTGTTATAACTCACATATTAATAAAATAAAGGAGAAAAAAATCATATGATTTTCTCAAAGGAAAAAGTATTTGATAAATTCAACATACATTCATGTTAAAATCTTAGCAAACTAGGAAGAGATGAAACTTCCTTAATCTGATAAAGAGTATCTATAAGAAAACCTGTAGTAAACATCAGTCAATGGTGAAATATTGAAAACTTTCTTTTTGAGATTGGAAATAGGGGAAATATGTACACTACCACCACTACTTAACATTAGTAGAGCTCATAGTCAATGCAAGAAGAGAAAATGAAACAATTGGAAATGAAGACATAAAATCCCCCATTTCTTGCAGATTGCATAATTATACATGTAGAAAATCCTCAATAATCTACAGATAAATTATTAGAATTGATAAATAAATATAGCACATTTGCTGAGCAGGTCAATATACAAAAATCAAATGTACTTGTACACACTAGTAACAAGCAACTCAAAAATAATATTTAAGCAATAATATTTATAGTAATAACAAAATATGAAGTATGAATAAATCTAACAAAATTTGTACCAAAAATATTTCAAATATTTTTGAGAAAAAAAAAAAAGAAAATGAATGTAAGTATACAGTGGGTTCTTGATTTGAAAGATTCAGTACCATAAAGATCTAAATTCAGTCCTTATTGATCTACAGATTTAGGCTATTTCAATGAAATTTCCAGCAGTTTTCTGTTTTCTTTTTTTTTTTTTTTGGAAGGGGAAGATAGGTTCAAGTTTACAAGATGATTCTAAAATACATATATTATAGATAGTCATGACACTCTTGATCTAGAAAAACACAAGTAGTAAGACTTGTTCTACCAGATATAAACTGAATGATAAAGCTATAGTAATTACAATTGTGTGACAATGACTCAAGGATAGATAAGGATAGATAACAGGACAACAGAACAGAAAAGAGTACAGAAAGAACCACTTACATACAACACTAGACACATTGACACTACAGAGCATTGGGGAGGATAGGTTTTGTTTTTGTTGTTGTTGTTTTTCCCTAATATATTCTGCTGGATTACTTAAATATCCATTAAAAAATTCTGTCTCAACTTCTACCTCAAACAAGGTAGACTGTAGCTTTAATTACAAAAGGTGAAACAATAAAGCTTCTAAAGATGATCAAAAAGAGTATCTTCATAACCTTAGGGAAGGAAAAGATTTCTTACACATGGCACTAAAATCACTCACCATAAAAAACTGATAAATTGGAACCCTGAAGATTACACACACACACACACGCACGCACGCACGCACAATTAGAACCATAAACAAACTCAGCAAAGTTGCAAGATACAACAAAATCAACACATAAAAATCACTTGCAGGGGAATGCCAAGATGGCGCAATAGGCTAACACTGTGCTTACCTTCTCTCATGACCACATCAAAACTACAACAAACTACAAAAGAACCACCATTGAGAATCACCTAAAATCTTGCTGAAGTGAAGCTCTACAACTAAAGCTATGCAGAACAAGCCACCTCAAGACTGGTAGGAGGGGCAGAGATGTGGAATGGTCTTGTCCCACACCTGTGTGTGTCCATTAAAGATTGGGAGGGATATCTCAGCTGTGGAGGTCCCCCCTCAACCCCCAGAGGACTGAGAGGTCCCAGGTCTACCCTAGCTTAGGGTTCCAGTGCCGGGGAGAGAAGTTCCCATAATTTCTGGTTTTGAAAACCAGCAAAGATTGTGAGTTAGTGAGATTGAGTGTGGCTGCACGCACAGGTGCTCCTCTTAAAAGGACAGTGCAGACTTACCCACCAATGGAATCACTGGCTCTGAGCTCCAGCGCTGGGGCAGCAGCTGGAAAGGCAGCAGGGACAAATGGTGGGGAATTGAGTTGTCTGGCTTGGGACAGGGGCTGGAGAGACAGCTTTCTCCTGGACAGAGAAGCTTGCAGAGGCCATTGTTTCTTTGCTGATCCCTCCCCCTTCCTGGGGTGCAGACACAAGTTGCCGCCATTTTTGAGTCTCTGCCATTTATTCTCCACGCCCTGGTGATTCGAGATCCCACCCCACCCAACTTTCGGGCACACCCAGGCTGCTTTCAGTGGCTTTTTCATACAAACCACCTGCCTTAGCTCAAGCTGCAGATTTTCCTAGGGTCTCTCAAAGATTCATGGAACTCAGACAAGCAGTACCTGATTTGAGTGTGTCCTGTACCTCTGGCTGAGCAGCTCTAAGCTCAGCACTAGTGGCAGCCAGCCTTGGTTCGCAGCTTGGCCTCTCAAGGTGCATCCGTGCACAGCATGGGCAGCAGCCATCTGTGGATTTCTTTGTGGCTCCTGCCAGGTGGCCCTGGGTGGGGATGGGCTGTGGCTGAAGTAGACCTACAGCAGACCCCTTTCAAGGTGGTCCTGGGATTGGTGCCCCCAGTGGCCAGCTTCAAAATGAGCCGGAGCATCACTGCTACCTCCAAGTACAACACACCCAAGGGGCGGATCGGGCAGGCACCAGAGTCCTGCTGAGGCAGATCCTGCTCCATAGGGTCAGCCCCTGCACAACAACTCTTCCACTGTAGTCAAGGCCAGTCCTCAGAACCAGTGGGCCCAAGAATCTGTCCCTCCCATTGATGTGCAATTATTAACCAAAGCTTAACTACAAGAGGAGGGCACACACAACGCACGCAAGTTGGAGCGTGTGGCTCAGGTGACCAGAAAGTGCACCAATGAACCCCACAACACACCTACTACATAAGGCCACTCTACTAAGACCAGAAGACATAGCAGCCCTACCTAATACATAGAAACAAACACAGGAAGACAGCCAAAATGAGGAGACAAAGAAACATGTCCCTAATAAAAGAACAGAACAAAGCTCCAGAAAAAGAACTAAACAAAATGGAGACAAACAATCTATCAGACGCAGGGTTCCAAACACTGGCTATTAGGATGCTCACTGATCTCAGGAAGAACTTTAACAAAGAGATAGGAAACATAAAAATGGAAATAGAAAACATGAAAAAGAACCAGTCAGAAATAAAGAATAATGGAAACGAAGAATACATTACAGGGAATCAACAGTAGATTAGATGAAGCAGGGGATTCAACCAGCAACACAGAAAACAAGGTAGCAGAAAACACCCAACTGGAATAACAAAATGAAAAAAAAATCCAAAAACCTGAGGAGAGTTTAAGGGCCTCTGGGACAACATCAAGCATACCAACATTTGCATCACAGGGGTACCAGAAGGAGATGAGAGACAGCAAGGAATTGAAAACCTATCTGAAGAAATAATGACAGAAAACTTCTCTGACCTTGTGAAGGAAATAGATATACAAGCCCAGGAAGCACAGAGCGTCCCAAACAAGATGAACCCCAAGAGGCCAACACCAAGACACATCATAATTAAAATGCCAAAGGTTAAATAAAGACAAAGAAAGAATCTTAAGAGCAGCAAGAGAAAAGCAGTTAGTTACCTACAAGGGAGCCCCCATAAGACTGTCAGTTGATTTCTCAACAGAAACTTTGCAGGCCAGAAGGAATTGGCAGAAAATATTCAGTGATGTAAAGCAAGGACCTACAACCGAGATTACTCTACCCAGCAAGGCTGTCATTTAGCCTTGAGGGACAGATAAAGAGCTTCCCAGACAAGAAAAAGCTAAAGGGTTCATCATCACCAAGCCAGTATTTCAAGGAATCTTAGAGGGACTTCAAAGATGGGAGAGGGCTAAGAATAGGTGAAAAGGGGCAGGGGTTACGAATTACAAATTGGTTGTTACACAGTAGTCATGGGGATGTAGGGTAGATCATAAAGAATATAGTTAATAGTATTGTAATAATTATGTATGGTGCCAGGTAGGTATTAGATCTGTCAGGGTGATAGATGCGAATGGGGTTGGGGACAGGGTGAAAAAGGTGAAGGTATTAAGAAATACAAATTGGTAATTACAAAATAGTCATGGGGATGTAAAGGATAAGGAATATAATCAATAACGTGGTAAAAAAAGGTGTACAGTGCCAGGTGGTACTAGTTAGGGGGAATCACTTCCTAAATTATATAAATGTCTAACCACTATGCTATACACTTGAAACTAACATAAAATCATATTGAATGTCAACTCTAATTGAAAATTTTTGAAAAAGGGGAAAAGAAAATAATATTGTGATAGTGTGGTACAGTGTCAGATGGTTGCTGGACTTATCATGGTGATCACTTTTTTAGCATAGGGAATAAAATCAATAATAATGTGGTAATAACGCTGTATAGAACTAGGTGGGTACTGTTGAATAACTATGATGTACCCCTGAAACTAATATAACATTGGATGTTAGCTGTATTTTAATACAAAATCTTTAAAAACCCCCGATAAATTGGAATAAATAAAATTTAAACTGCTGTTCACCAACGGATGCTGCTAAGAGAGTAGAATGCAAATGAGAGTAGGAGAACGTATTTGCAATATGGAAAGAGCAAGGTTTTGTTTATCCAGAATATATAAAGAACACGTCAAAATCAACAAGAAAAAGGCAGATAACCAATCCAACAGAAAAATGGTCAAGGTACTTCATAAAAGAGGATTACAATGAACACATGAAAGTGTGTTCAACTTCATGAATTATCAGGGAAATGAAAAGTAAAACCACAGTAACATTTAATTTTGAAGAAATTCATTGAATTCTCAAAGCACTTAAAGGTTGAACACAATGATGTTTAAATATTGGGTTGTTGGAAAAGTCATAATGCATTTTGGCAACAAAAAAACATAGAAAAAAATACATCATGACTTTTCAGACAACCCAATAATTAAAACAATACCTATACAATTAATGCAGTATTAGTTTTCTATTTAATCATGCCACATTTATTTTTCTATATACAATCACCCCTTTGTAGTACTTAAACATTTCCCCTCTTTCCTCTCTACCCAAACTTGCATGCTCCCTTATCCACTTAAGTACATTTTTAAAATTTTAATTCAGTTTTTTGAATAAGGTCATATGTTCTCATAGTTCAAAAACCAAAAAGTACAATTAGGTATAAATTAGCAAGTCTCTCGCTTATAACTGTACTTGTTTCCCACCTATCCCACCAATGGCGGCTGTTTCCTTCACAAAACTTTTTAAGCATATACAAGAAAGGTGAGTATACATATTTTGTCCCTTATTTTTAACACAAATGTTAGCAAATAATATTCATCTTGCTTTCTTTACTTGACAATATGTTGTGCAGATATTTTCATATCACATATGAAGTTTCCTTGAATTGTTTTTTAATAACTGCCTAGTATTCCACTGTACTATAACCAGCTTAATTTCCAATATTAATGGACATTTAGATTGTTTCAACTATATATTTTGCTATGTCAAATAATGTGACAATGAATAATCTTACACATGAATTTTTCACACGTGTGCAAGTGTATTAGTAAGATAAATTCCCTAGATTAGAATTGCTGGATCAAAGGGAACATGCTTATATTTTAAATGGACAGTCCCAATATGCTTTCAGTTGGACAGTTAAACAAATCTTCACAGTGAAGATGCAACAATGAGGCACAAAAGGAATCGTTTATGAATGCTTATAATGAAGCTTTACCCAACAGGTGAATTATACATTCAGATTTAGGAATTAAAAGTGTACTAAATGTTTTTTCCTTAACGTCTGGAAAGAATTATAAACTTAATCCAACATTTCTCCTTGAAAAGCAGACTGAGATGTATTATCAGAAGTTAAGAAAACAATTATTATTTTTTCTTTTTAGGATTCAATAGCTTATCTTCATTCTTTAAGAAAATAACTCCCAAATTCTAATCAGTCCCTAAAGAATATAGTGTGAAGGGAATTTTCAGTCAAATTACTTAGTAGCCATGTAGGCTAAAAGAAAAATGTATAATGTGTGATCAGGTAAAACAGAATGAGTACATATTCATACAACTATGATAACATTTACTTTTGAAAGGCAGAAATTTTTTAACAGGCTAGATATTTGATTATTTTCTATTAGAAAGGGAAATATTTCTAAAAGAAATAATTTGAGTTTACTTTGTTTAAATGTTATCCACAGTTTTTTCCATTACGTTAATCTAAATCAATCAGATTTAGATTCCAATCTCTTACAATCAGAAAATAAAGACACTCCATAGGTAATTTATAAAAAGAACGCCGAAATGGGAATCAGATCCAAGATTCTGCTGCCATTTATGTGGCTGTGTGTCCTTGCGTTCCAGGGACACACACAACCAATGCTAAGCGATGGACTAATTCACTTTCAGGATTCCTTGTTAGCTCAAATCCTGTAAGACATGCGCTAACTTACCTACAAAAATACCAAAAGTGCATTTAAGCTCTCCAAAGCTTGCGCTTTAGCTAAAACAATGTAGAGTGTAGTAGTTAAAAGAGTAGATTCCAGACTCAAATTGGCTGTGCCCCTTCCGACTAGCTCCTTAATTTCTCCCTTGCCCAGCATCTGCAAAATGGGGATAGGAATATACCAACCAAACTGGGTTAAGAGGACTGTCTGAGTTAATTTATGTAAAATAGCTGAAACAGTACCTGGCAGAGAACACTCAATAAAAGTTTGCTAATATTTATCTTCCTTGATATTTACAAAGCAGTATTTCACAAGCTTAATTTTAGAGATAAAAAAAATCTTTTATGCTTCTTATTTGAGAACATTTTAAATTCTGCCTTCATTCATAATTCAGCACTCTTCCGCAAAAGCATATATTTAAAGATAAATAAAAGTATAAATTAGGTGAATATACTGTATTCCAATAAGTAGCACTGAACGCTGAGATATATAAGAAAACCAAATCATATACATTTACATCGAAAGTGCCCCAAATTTAACCAAGAATGAAAATACAGACACGTGGCTATACAAACATAGATAAATAGTTCACAGTGAAAAACATGAAATGGCATTGGAAATATTTTTAGTTGATTCAGTACCAAAGAGTAATAATTAGCATTACTTT
Source organism: Hipposideros armiger (assembly GCF_001890085.2). Taxonomy (NCBI): domain Eukaryota; kingdom Metazoa; phylum Chordata; class Mammalia; order Chiroptera; family Hipposideridae; genus Hipposideros; species Hipposideros armiger. The sequence continues at coordinate 736,975 of NW_017731717.1, forward strand.
AGTGGGAGAGAAAAGCCTTAATTTTTTCTTTACCCAGAGGTTTAATTTCAGTAAAAAGAGGCAAGTGAAAATTTCAGAGACTAGAAAAAATTCAAACTTTAAAAAAATTTTTACAGAACTTCTCTCTCCCTCTTCATTGATTTCTTTCCCTTGGCCTCCAAAATATGATTAAATATCCTAGAAAATGTCAAAGTAAACAAAAGTAAAAGCCATTCGTGGTTCAGTTACAGAAATCTATTCTGCCTTTCCACAAATCATAGTAAATTCTCTAAACAACATTGAAAAGTGACATAACAAAGCAAAATTTTGCAAATACAGGTGCTTTTGAGGAATAGGCAGATTAATGCCATTGACTCAAGTGTGGGCACATCTAAGGTAATAGATTAAGGGAAAATTATTACAAAATAGACATATTGGCCCAAGAGAGTAATGTAGTAGCTTCTCCTTAAATTTGTTTCCTGTGCACAACAAGTTATTTTTAATTCTCTCTTGGGTCTTAAGGGGTGTTTTTACCCACTCTTCTTGGTAAGGGATCTTCAAATACTTGAAAAGAGCTATCGTGTCCCACTAGTCTTTTCTTCCAGGAAAACATCCCCATTTCTTAATCCTCATATATTGTTTGAAGTCTATCCTTCTTCCTAGCTTTGTTGATTTGTAAAAGTGTGACACCCAGAAACCAAAGCCATCATGCAGGTGTGGTCTGGCCACTGGGGAAACAGGATTATCCTCAACCTCAACTGCAGTAAAAACTGAGAGAAGGGAAAAGAAAAAAGTTCCGAGGAATTATAAATCACCAAAATTAACCCAAGAAGTGTAAAACTTGAATGGGCCAATTACATTAGAAGACATTAGGGTATGTCTTCATCTAGCAAAGCATCTATTTCCTAGTTTTCACCTCGGCTGCAATAGAATATTCTTTTAGGGTCTCCCTCTTTCTCTTTGTGGTTTTCTCTTTTTTCATACTATTTTTCTCACCTTGTCTCTTTCTCATCTTGTCCACTTTTACTTTCTTTGATCCTTAAATCAGGATCCTAAAAGAATTAATCTTTTATTTTATTTCTTAAAGTCACTAGCTTTTGGGCTTGCTTCTCCTTTATATTGCCTTTTCTTTTCGCTTTCCTTTTTTTAAATATTTATGTTCACTATTATCCTCTTCCTGCTTTTGTTTCATTTTGTTATTCTTTTCCTAGTTTCTTAAATGATTCCTTAATCCCTTTGTTTTCTGCTTTTCCTCTTTAGTACTGAGCACAGTTTTTGCTACATTCCAAAATTTTGGCATAAAACGTTCTGTTTTCACTTCCTCTTAGTGTTTCTTAATTTTTATGCAATAAAACATTTTGGTGAGTTTTCCTAATATTTATTTTCAACTTTACTTAACTCTGAATAGGGTAAGGAGGGTATAAAATCTTATTTTTAAAAATATTAAGGTTTTAATTTTAGCCCATTAAGTAATCTTTTAAAAATGTTGTTTTGAACACTAAAATTTTTTACTCTAATCAAGAGATGTTAAGATTCTATATAGATTTCTGTTAAATCACAACTTTGATGTCTTAAGTCAATTCCTCTGAGATCATTAATTATTCATCAACTGGATCTAATCCTGGAAGAATATTGAAATTGCCGACTATATATTTTTTTCAAATTATTGTTGCACTTCTAGTTTATGTATTTTGGTTTATATAACTAATGGCAATGTTGCTGGTGTGTACAGGCTTATGGCATATCTTTGCAAAATAGTCTTCTCCCTATTTGGTGCTTTTACATTTAAATTCTAACTCTACTTCATCAGGAATTAATACTGCCACTTCTTCCCTCTTTCTTTTTTTTTTTTTTTTAAACATTAAGAGTCTATCCTATTATTGAGACTCTGCTTTTTTTTTTTTTTTTTCCGAAGATTTTTTTTGGGGAATTGGGAGGATGGGAACCAGAGCAGGGCAGTGTCACTGGTCCTCATATGTGGGATCCGAACCGGGGCCCTCTGGCGTCCCAAGCCAGTTCTTAACCATCGCGCCACTCGGCCGGCCCATTCCCTCTTTCTATTGGCATTTTCCTCCTGTGACTTCGCGTCTTTCTTCTCACCTCAACTTCTTTTTAAATCACTTTACTTTAAATGATTCTATGGATGAGTTTCAATTCAATTCCCCAGTATTTATTCAGTGCCTACGTGGTCAAGGCAAGGCACTCTACCAGCTACTGGGAGGAATTAAAAGGTGAATAAAATGCTCCCCTCAAGTAATTTGCAGTTTATCAGGGGAGACAGGCATGGGAATAACCACAGTTCAGGCAGAGAAGCACAAAATAGACTGGTTTTGACTTTTCATGGAAAACGTGGTATTTTAGTTAAACCATGAAGAATGAAAAGGATCACAATCAATAGAGTGAATAAGCTATTTCATTTCTTAAAAAAATATGAACAGTAATATAAAAGACACATCTGATAATGTTAGATAGGAAAACACAATGAACACTGTATTTATATCAGTATATGAAAGTAAATATGGAAACACATGAACTGAGAAGAAGAAACTACTAAAAATTGATTTTTCAGGCTGTGCAATTATTTTTTTCTTTAGAGTTCTAATATTTTTGTTAAAATTTTGATCATACAGTAATTTTTTATTTTGCCTAAGTGTTTTCTAAACTATGGTAGATGATAGATTCAGAAATAATAGCAAAAACCAGTAACCGAAACTTTGGATTGATCTTAAAAACAAGACAGGGTGCTGAGAATTTGGGTATAGGATTCTACCTCTCAAAACTGAATTATGAATGTCACTTAAGCTTGTTTCTGAATACATTTGGTAGTCTCAATTTGTGTTCTATCCGACTGCATTAATGAATTCTGGTCTTTGTCCTCATCCTCTGTAGTGTGTAGTGGAGAAAGTAAAGTAAACCTTTGGGAATCCCATCCTACTGGGATGACAGTGCTGCCGTCATCTCAGCTAATTCACAGAAAGCAATGTTCCTTTTATGGAGCTGATTTCAAAATAGTTTTGTTTTCGTTTTGTTTGTTTGTTTTTTCAAATCCCCAAACCTTTCTTATGGAAAATTGCTTAATAAATAGAACAAAATCACAACTTATGAAACTACTTCTAAGCTTGAAAGTAATTCAAGCTCGACACTTCTAGAAAACACATGTTCCATATTTTTACTTACAACCATTAAATGCTTCCCCCCACCCCAACCCCGCCCCTACAGGTTTTGGTCTTTCAGTATTGGCAAGCATCAATGCTTTCCTAAACGTCAAACCAAGTTAACATGGTTCTTTAACTTAAAAAAAGCAATTTCAACAGAACCTTTTCATGCCAAAACAAAGAATCTTTGTGCACCATCCACCCAGTTCTAGGAATAGTCTGTTCATTACCTGGAGATTTTAAATTCAATGAAGAAAAATATAATTCTCTCTTTCTTGGCTTTTATTCATTATTTCCAGACATAAAATACTGTTTAGAGTAGAGCGGCCAAACTTTCCTTTATGTCTCCCAGGAACAAAGTTAAAGTGCATTTGTATATGAAAAGAGAAAAAAATACATACATTTTTAAAAGTCTTCTCTTTTGATGTCTGAATTTTATACTTCAAAAGTAGGGAGACATCTTATTCTAGGAGTATAGTAATGTCTTTTAAAAATATGACGGTGATAGAGAAATGCCCAAAAACACTTGCATGGTCAATGAATGTATCATAAACTCTTACTGAAAAGTTCGGTGACTAGATTGAAAAGGGCTTGAATTACTGCAAATACATTTTAGAAAATCATACTCTTGCTTCAACTGCGCTTTTTTTAAGTTACTATAATACAACAAAGAAAACATCTCCACTTCTCTTTCTCTACTGGCCAACAAGGTGAACAGTGCTCAAGTATTAAAATTGAGATGACTCAAATGTGAGGTTTTTGACTGAAATAATTCACTTAAGAAAACTAGCTAAGATAAAGTATACGGGAAGACAGTAAGGTAGAGGGCGCATCAGAAGACTGGGAGCTATAAAGAAATAAAACACATTACAATATTTTAATACAGTTAGTATCATAAGTGAAGCTGAAAAATAAATTGTTTTTAAAAACGCTTATATTTTTCTCTTGTGAGCCATACATAGATACAAATATAAAGGGAGAATAACATAATATAAATATGTTATACATATGTATACTTTATAATTACAGTATTTATATATTTATTATATTTATAGTATTTGTATAAATACTATATATACTTTATATACTATATAAATACTTTGTATATACAAATACTACTTTGCATTAGTTTTATGTCTTTTTTTTTGTATGTTCTCATCTCTTTTCATACTGAAGTACAATAAATTGCCATAATACATATTCTAGAAATGAAATCCTTTTGGAACTGCATGGAGTGTTTCTATCTCAGGGGCTCCTAACCCAGGGTCCTGAAATAGTCTTGTGTGTTGCTCACCTGTGTATAAGTATAAAATTATACTTAAACTGGTGCCAGACCAGAAAAGGGGATTAAGGTAAATAAGCAAAGTGCAAATTGTATTAAAAATAACACAAATGATGTCATGGTCACGCAACAATTCGTTTAATAAATATTTACTATGTCCCATGCATTATTACTCTTTACATGTGAAAATAATGCAACTGTACTATTAGAACTGTACATCATGGTTCTTTTGTATTTGCTTTAATTTTTTTTCCCCTGGGAGGCAAAGAGGTGAATTATTTTTTATTATTAGCTTCAGGTGTACAAAATAACTTAATGATAAGACATTTATACACCTAACGAAGTGGTAACCCTAACAACTCTAACTCTACCACCCATCTGATTCCGCACATAGCTATTACAATACCATTGACTATATTCCCTATTCTGTATTTACATCCTGTGACTATATATATATATATATATATATATATATATATATATATATATATATATATACACACACACACAGAGGCTGCCAAAAAAACTGTACACACATTTTAAGAAAGAAAAAACTGTATTCAAATTGTAATACTCAATATATAAAACATAAAACAAGGATTTATATCCTTTAAAAATTTTATAAATGAAAATACGATAGTTTTATTTTAATTTTCAATTTTACTTCAGAGCCACATGTATGTACCCAAAGAGCCACCCATACGTGCCCCAAGAGCTGCATGTGGCTCGCAAGCTGCGGTTTGCCGGCCCCTGTCATAGACTAAATGACCATATAGGCATGGATTTATTTCTGGGCTCTGTTCTGTTCCATTGATCTACGTGTCTGTTTTTATGCCAATACCATGCTGTTTTGATTATTATGGACTTGTAGTATAATTTGATATCAGGTAGCATGGTACTTCCAGTTATGTTCTTTTTCAGAATTGCCGTGGCTATTCGAGTTATTTTATGCTTTCATATAAATTTTAAGATTGTTTTAATTCTGTGGAAAATGCCTTTGGTGTTTTCATAAGGATTGCATCGAATCTATAGATTGCTTTGAGTAGTATGAACATTTTAACTATATTAATTCTTCCAATCCATGCATATGGTATATGTTTCCATTTATTTATATCTTCTTTAATTTCTTTTTTTTTGATGTCTTATAGTTTTCTGAGTAATGGTCTTTTACTTCCTTGGTTAAATTTATTCCTAAGTATTTTATTTTATTTTGATGCAATTGTAAATGGGGTTGTTTTCTTAATTTCTCTTTCTGATAATTCATTATTGGTGTATAAAAATGCAACTGATTTCTGATTATTAATTTTGAATTCTGCTACTTTACTAAACTTATTTATCAGCTCTAATAGTTTTTTGGTGGAATCTTTGGGGTTCTCCTTATATAGTATCATGTCATCTGCAAATAACGACAGTTTTACTTCTTCGTTTCCCATTTGGATGGCTTTTATTACTTTTTCTTGTCTGAATGCTGTGGCTCGTGCTGTGGCCAGTACTATGCTGAATGAAAGTGGTGAAAGTGGGCATCCTTGATGTTCCTGATTTGAAGGAGATTGCTTTTAAGTTTTCACCATTGAGTATGGTATTAGCTGTGGGTTTGTCATATATGGCCTGTATTATGTTGAGATATGTTCCCTGTGTTCCCACTTTGCTGAGAGTTTCTATCATAAATGGATGCTGGATTGTCAAATATTTTTTCTGCATCTATGCATATGACCATATGGTCTTTTTCATTTGTTTATGTGATGTATCCCATTAACTGATCTGCAGATAATGAACTAACCTTGCATACCAGGAATGAATCTCACTTGATCATGGTGCATGATCTTTTTAAGTATTGCTGAATTTGGTTTGCTATTTTTTTTTTTAAGGATTTTGGTATCTCTGTTAATTAGGGATATTGGTCTCTAGTTTTTGTTTTTTGTAATACTTTGGTTTTGGAATCAAGGTAATGGGGGCCTCATAAAATGAGCTTGGGAGCCTTGCTTCCTCTTGAACTTTTTAGAATAGTTTCAGAAGAATAGATGTTAATTCTTTTTTGAATGTTTGGTGAAATTCACCTGTGAAGCCATCTGGTCCAGGACTTTTGTTTGTTGGGAGTTTGTTGATTACTAATTCAATTTCACTAGTAGTAATCGGTCTGTTCAGATTTTCTCTTTCTTCTTGATTCAGCCTTGGAAAATTGTATGCTTCTAGGAATTTACTGATTTCTTCCAAATTCTCCAATTTGTTGGCATATAGTTGCTCATAGCATTTTCTTAAAATTTTTTGTGTTTCTGTGGTATCCATTGTCACTTCCCCTCTTTCATTTCTGATTTTATTTATTTGGGTTTTTTCTCTTTTTTTCTTGATGAGTCTGGTTAAAGGTGTGTAAATTTTATCTTCTCAAATAAGCAGCTCTTGGTTTCATTGATTATTTGTATTGTTTTTTAGTCTCTAGTTTATTTCCGCTCTGATCTTTATTGTTTCAACCCTCGTACTCACTTTGAACTTTCTTTGCTGTTTTTTTCCCCAGTTCCCTTAGGTATAAAGATAGACTGTTGGTTTGATTTTGTTTGTTTGTTTGTTTAGGCAGGCCAGCATTGCTATGAGTTTCTATTTTAGGACTGCTTTCGCTGTGCCCATATATTATATATTTTGGGTCATAGTGTTTTTATTTTCATTTGTCTCAAGGTATCTTTTGATTTCTACCTTGATCTCATTGTTGGCCCATTCATTATTTAGTAGTACATTGTTTAGCCTCTATGTATGTGTGTTTTTCAGGGTTTTTTTTTTTCTTGTATTGGTTTCTATTTTCACACCATTGTGTTCAGAGAGGATACTTGATAGAATTTCAATCTTCTTAAATTTACTGAGTCTTGTTTTGTGGTCTAAAATGGTCTATCTTGGAAAATGTCCCATGTGCACTTGAAAAGAATGTGTATTCTGCTGCTTTGGGGTGAAATGCTCTAGAAATATCCATTAAATCCATGTGATCTAGTGTGTCATTTAAGGCCGCTCTTTTCGTGTTGATTTTTTTTTTTGTCTAGAAGATCTGTCCATTGTTGTCAGTTGGGTGCTAACGTCCCCTATTATTATTCTGTAGCTCTTGATTTCTGCCTTTATGTCAGTCAATATTGGTTTTATATATTTAGGTACTCCTAGTTGAGTGCATGTTTACTAGCATGATGTCCTCTTATTGGCTCGATCCCTTTATTATTATGTAACGTCCTTCTTTGTCTCTTATTATAGTCTTCATTTTAAAGTCTACTTTGTCTGATATAAGTATTGCTACTCCAGCTTTTTTCTCATTTCCATTTGCATCCCTTTACTTTCAATCTGTGTGTCTTTTGATCTGAGGTGGGTCTCTTGTAGACAGCATATGCATGGGTCTTGTTTTCTCATCCATTCAGCTACCCTATGTCTTTTGATTGGAGCATTTAATCCATTTACCTTTAAAATGATTATTGATAGGTACATAGTATTGCCATCTTATTACTCATATTTTTTATCTTCGTTTATTTGTATTCTCCTTTCTTCTACCCAAAGAAGTCCTTTTAACATTTCTTGTAATAGTGGCTTAGTGGTAATGAATTCCATTAGCTTTTTATTGTCTGGGAAGCTCTTTATCTCTTCTTAAATTTTAAATGATAGCCTTACTGAGCAGAACAGTATTGGCTGTAGGCCATTAGTTTTCATCACTTTGAATATTTCAGGCCACTCCATTCTGGTGTGCAAAGCTTCTGTTGAGAAATCAGCTGACAGTATCACGGGCCCTCCCTTGTAAGTAACTAGTTGTCTTTCTCTTATTGATTTTAGGATTCTCTTTTTGTCTTTAACATTTGCCATTTTAACTATGATTTGTCTTATTGTGTGCCTGTTTGGGTTCATATTGTTTGGGACTTTTTGTACTTCATGTGCTTGTATGTCTTTCCTTCGCCAGGTTAGCGAAGTTTTCAGTCATTCTTTTTTCAAATAGGTTCTTTCTTGATCCCTTGCTCTCTCCCTTCTCCTTCTGGTACTCCTATGATGCGAATGTTGTTACACTTGATGTTGTCCTACAGGTCCCTTAAATTATCTTCATTTTTTTCTTCAAGTTGCTGTCCTTTTGTTCTTCAGTCTAGTTGTGGCAGACGTTGCTTCACTTGCCCAAGTTGGCAACATCATTGCGCTCTTCCCAGGCGAGGCAGATCAGTCGCCGGCTTCTGGATGGCTGCTCACATCGGCTGCTGGCCGCTCACTCTGGCTGCTGGCTACACACGGTAGCCCATGGCAACCCACCTGCCGTCGCCGGCGACTCATGGCAGCCCAACTCCAGGTTGAGCTGTTGTTCAGCATCTTAGCTGTAGAGGGCAGTGTCACTGGCCTTCATATGTGGGATCCGAACTGGGGCCCTCTGGCGTCCCAAGCCAGTTCTTAACCAATGTGCCACTCGGCCGGCCCAAACTATCTTCATTTTTTAAAAGTTCTTTTTTATTTTTGTTGTTCTGATTGGGTGTTTTCTGCTACTTTTTCTTCTAAATCGCCAATTCGATCCTGTGATTCATCTAATCGCTGTTGGTTCTTTCTAGTGTAGTCTTCATTTCAATTATTGTAGTCTTTATTTCTGACTGGTTCTTTTTGGTTTCCATGTTCTTCTTTATGCTTACTATCTTTTTGCTGAAATTCTCACTAAGTTCCTTAAGCAGTCTTATAACCAGTGTTTTAAACTCTGTCTCTGGTAAGTTGGTTGCCTCCATTCTATTAGTTCTATTTCTGGAGGTTTTTCCTGTTCTTTTATTTGGGGCACGTTTCTTTGTTTCCTCATTCTGGCTGCCTCTTTGTGTTTGCTTGTATATATTAGGTAGCTCTATTATGTCTCTTGGTCTTTACTAAGTGGGCTTATTTAGTAGGTGTCCTGTGTGGTCTAGTGGCATAGTCTCCTATGAGTGTGTTCCAGGAGTGTCCCTTGTGTGTGTTCTTCTGTTGTAGTTGAGTCTTGATTGCTTTTGGCATGTCAGTGGGGGGATTCACTCCCAGGCTGACTGACGGTGAGGATTTGCTACACCTACAGTGTTTGAGCTACTGTGTGTGGGGTGACCCCTTAGAGGAGGATCCACCCCTGCAGACTCCTGTGCCTGTTGAGATTACCCTTTAGGTGTGCAGCTTGTGGGGTTAACTAGGCAGTGCTCTGGTATGGTCCGAGGCTGGCCTCTGGGTGTGTTGTTTTCAGTGTCTCTTGGGAGGGGCTCCTGTGCAGGCCAATTTTAGCCTTACCTGTGACCAGCCCAGGGCTACCAGATAGAAGCTACCAAGCTATATGTGGTTGTTTGCTGCCTGTACTACATCTGGAGGCATGTGGGGGTGGTCTCGCTATGAACTAAGGCTGGCTGCCACCAGTAACGGGTCTGGGACAGATTAGCAAAAAGCCCAGGGTTCCCTAGGCTTATTGCAACCTGTCGGCTGCCCATAAGGCTCAGCCGTTAAAAGAGCATCCTTAGGTGCATGGGCTGAGCTAGTTGATCCCATGTTGAGAGTGATGCAGCATGAGCTGGCAAGGGCAGGGATCCAGGGAGTCACGAAGCATGGCTGGTGGTTTCTCCAGATAAATGCAGATTCAGTTCTTGTGCCAGTACCTGGCCTGTGACCACTTTGCAAAATGCCCTGAGAACACCGTAGCCAGCCACCACTTGATTCAGGCCTGCAGGTCCCCGAGAGATGCCCAAGAGAGGCTGCAACACAGGTTGTGGCTCACTGCACACCCCTAAGAGTTCACTGGGCTGCTGTGGGCCATCCACTGCTGTGAAAGGTTTCTGCAGCTTGTGGGGCACAACTGGTACCCAGGAACCAGGAGTGCCCCCAGTGATGAAGTACTAGCAGTACAGGGCAGGGAACCAGGGTGTCACCAAGGTGGTGTGCATGCTCTGATTTAACCAGATCAATGTGGTCTCAATTTTGGCCCTTTAGGGGATGGTTCAACATAGAAAAGATGGCGCCCTCCTGTACACTACACCTCAGGGAGGTGCCACACAGAGACAATGGCAGCTGTCCCTCTAACCCTCACCCGGAAGCCACACAACTCAGTCTTTCTCCATATGTCTCTGGCACTTCTCAATTTGCCATCCCTCCAGCAAAGACCAGGTCAGTTTTTGCAAGCGAGTGAGTCTGTGTGTAGGCTCTTTAAGAGGAAGTCTGGGTTTCGAGTTGCTTTCTGTCTAACTGAGATGGACAGACAGGGTCGTTGCTGATTTTCACTGCCAGATGTTGTGGTAACTCCTCTTTCTGGCACAGGACTCCTGGGCTGGGGAGCCTCGTGTGGGTCTGGGACCCCTCTCTCTTCTGTGGGGACCTTCACCACCAAGGCGTCCCTCTGATGTTTAACCACTTTCTGTGGGTTTCGGTCTATCCATTTCAGATCTCCACCCCTCCTACCAGTCTCGATGTGGCCTCTTCTTTATACCCTTAGTTATAGGGGTTCTGTTTAACTAGGCTTCAGATGATTCTTGAGGTTGATTGTTCTATAATTTGTTTGTAATTTTGGTGTGATCCTGGGAGGCAGCAGGCATAGCATTTACCTAATCCACCATCTTAGACCTTTCTCCTGCTTCAATTTTTTTTAACCAGTAAGAGAGAGAGATTTGGGCAGTAATGACAATCACACACCCACTTGGTTTCCATGCGGTCAAGCATTACCCAGGAAAACAGTGCAATTCCTGGAGAGTTTAGGGATTAAATATGGAAACTTGCCTATTAAAAAGACTGACTTAATAAACATCTAACATTGATTCTCTGTTTTTTTTCAGAGAAAAGTTTTTAATGTATGTTTTAATTTTATGCTCTCAAAACAGGAATACACAATGCCTTTTAACATTCTTTCTACCACAGAAAAGTGGAATAATGATGACATGCTTGTGCTCTACTTTAAAGACTTAACTTTTAAACCTTCCAGAAACTTCTGGTATTGTCACAGTGAATGAATAATGATGACGATAATAACAGCAACTAACATTGTTCTAAGCACTTTCTAGCACCTCGTTTTTTTCCTAATAAAAATCCTACCAGGATTCCAAAGCACAAAAGAATAAGTAATTTGCCCAGGGTCACACAAAAGGAATGTACCAAATTTAATGCAAACCTAGACACAGCCCAAGCCTGGATACATCAACACTACGCCCTGGCAGATAGCTACCCAGACTTGGCAAAATTAACCACTTGGAATAATAATGCCATGTTACTAATGGCTACTCAGAATTCTTAAATGCTTCATCAAAAGCACTAAATGCCTCTGTAAACAAGGTACTATGATAACCATAAGCAGTTTCCTTCTTTAGGCACAGTCCTGTAGACAGATGGTTTCCAAGCTCATCTGGGCTGTCATCATTTAGCAGCAGCCCTTCTCTGTGTCCATTTGGGTCACCCCTTCCTCACCTATGAGCCATTTCTAATTTTTCACCTCTCTCCTCAAGGCCTCACCTCCAGCATTCCCTTTCAACTGACTGATACACATGCAATCATCAACCTCACCTCCCAGGAAAATCTACTGTGGTTAGATGAGAATGCCTTCATTTCCTGTTCCCCACACATAAGGGGGTGCATTTTCTTCCTTCCTCTTTAGTAGAAAGCAGGACCTCTCAAGCTTCCTAAGATGAGTACTTCTACCTGCCTTGTCAGGGATCTCAACTCTCTACAGTAACTTCAGACAATCAAGCACATAAACATGCTCAAGTTTCTCCCATAACAGCAAAACAAAATAAAAACTCACTAGGACCCTATGATGCCTCAGTCTCTGCATCTTATTCTCCTTCCATTTGCAGCCAAGCTAACTGAAAGATCATTTAATGTTCTTGTCTCTGTGTCCACATTTAAAAACCTACTATCTGTCTCACCCCTCCACTTTAAGTTGCGTTCTACAAAATTAGCAATGACCTTCTCATTACTAAATGCCCTTGTGAATCCTTATGTTACTTGCCTCCTCTGCAGCACTGATACTGTTGACATCTGTTTCTTTTTTTGACCCCTAAGACACCACATTCTCTTTGTTCTTGGTACTTTCTTCTGTCCCCTTTGTGGATTCTTCCAATGTTTATCTCTTAAAGCTTCTGAAGTCTCCAAGTTTCCCTTTATAGTGGGTTATAATCATTGAGTAATCTTTCTGAGTGTTATTCCCCAGGGTTTCAACTCCACCCACATGCTAGAGCAGGGGTCAGCAAACTGTGGCTCGCGAGCCACTTGAGGCTCTTTGGGTGTGTACATGTGGCTCTGAAGTAAAACTGAAAATGAAAATAAAACTATCATAGTTTCATTTATACAATTTTTAAAGGATATTATTCACATAATGGTGATTTCATTTGTTTTATGGCTCTCAAATAATTTTTAAATTGTTGTGAGGGACAGGATTGGCTCTTCCATCTCAAAAGTTTGCCGACCTGTGCTAGAGCATTTCCCATGTAAACTCCAGCCCAGATCTCTCTCCTGGGCTTCTGACACATACAAGCAATTCCCTACTCGATGTCTCCAGTCAAATACTTCAAACTTAGCCTAAAAACAAACTCACCTCCACCCTGTCTCTCCTTGACAGCCCACTTTCCTTCACATTCCTTAGCACAGGGAATGACACAGAAACCCAAAAGCAAAGTATAATCTCCTCTTCACTTGTCTTCTGCCTCATCTGTCCCTCAACCAATCAATCAACAAAATCTTACTTTATTCACACTCTAAAGAACCATTTACATCTTTTGATCTCCACTGCTGCTAAGTCAGTTCAGGCTCTGGAATGCTCTTTCTAAAACACATCTAATCATGAAACTTCACTAATTAAAATACTTCAATAATACCTTTGTGCTCAGAATTAAGTGAAAACTACCTAGTATGTGAAATAAAGACCTGATTCACAATTTGACTATTTTTCAGGGTTCCCTGTCACCATCCCTTTCATTGCATGATAAGCCCCCGTCATATAATGGTTTGCTTCTGGAACACGCTGTTCCTTCTACCTGGGAAATTCTTCACACCTACTTTTCTTGTCTAAATCCTGAGAATCTTAGCCTAGATGTCAAATTTTTTTGGAAGACTTTCCTAATCTCTCAAAACTGCATCAGGTGATCCTTAATCACCTGTAGCAGCCTGTGCTTATTCCTGTCCTTTTCTTTATCCCACTCCAGAGGGATTGCTTGTTTTTCCCATTATCCTGTAAACTCTTTTAGGGCAGGAATGGTACCTTGTTTATTTTTTGCATCTCAAATAGTTCACTCACCACCTGGCACAGGGTAGGTGCTTATACATATGTGTTTACATTAAAAAAGAGGTTAACATAACTAGTGTTTATTTCCTAGGTGATGATCAGGTAATGGGTCTCCAGCCACAGAAGGCTGAGGGACAAGCAGGGAACAGAGATACAGATGATCAAGGGGAGCATGGGGGCCACTAGCTCAAGTGCAGCTTCAATTACAGGGGAGGAAAAGTGATTTTCTTTGTTTTGCCTAGTGTACAAAGCCACCTTATAGGTAGAATAATTACTTATTCGGGACTATTTTAAGGGGCTGGCTATTTAACCTTGGCTGGCCACAAGCTCAGCTGTTTCACCCAATGTGCTAACTGAAAGAAAAAAGCCTGGGACATAAAGGAGGAAACGCTTCTGACCCTGTGTATTGGTCAGCCCATTCTTCCTCCTAAGTGTTCCTAGCTCTGATTAATGGACATGCGTTGATTTTTTTTTTTTTGCTTTTGTTTTTATAGTTTTAGTGCACCAGTTGCCAAAACTGTTATAGGCTGACCAAAATTCCACTGGATCCCTATTACATATAATGGAACGATATAAATTTTATCTAACTTTTGAATAATCTCATAATCTTTGAGGCAGAATAGAAACATATTTTTCTTCCCTAAACCAAATAGATCAAACTTGGGCCTCACTTTCTAGGAGTAGTAGGAAAACAAGTATCAGTCATACTGCGGGCCTGGAGTATGGGGAAGTGTTTGATGACAGTCTTGGGAGGCTCTTGTGTTTGTGCAGGTGATAAATGATTTTTAAAAGGAAATTTGGGAAACAAAAAAGGAGAAAAATTAGGCTTTGTCTTATCCAAATATGATCAATACTGATATTGTCATATATTTCTTTCTATAACGTACTATATTCTACATGCACTCCAAATTCAATTTGGTATCTTGCCTTTCCATAACCTAACATGAGCATTTCCATGTTATTACCATCTGCAATAATCATTTCTGAATATTATATAATATTTCAGAAAGTAGATGAGCCACAATTAACCTGTGGAGACTGTTTCCAATTTTATGCTATTATAAATAATGCAGTAATGAATAAATTTATGCATAAAGCTTTTTCTGTATTTCAGATTATTTCTTTAGGATACAGTTCCAGAATTGGAATTATTGGATCAAAGTATGTGATTCTTCTAAGGCTCGACATATATTGCCAAACTGCTTTCCAAAAGCCATATTTATTTAAAGTCTATGATAGTAACAATTGATCACACTTTGCTCTATATGAGTGCCATTATTTAAAAAATAAGCATACAAACTAAAACACAAAAACTTGCAAACTTTTGCCTTTAACATGATAAGCAAAAATGGCACTATTATTATTTTAATGTATGTGATTTTAAAATGTTTTTACTAATTGTAAGCTTTAATAGACATCGGCATATTTATTTGTTGTTTTCTCCTTTTCTGTGAAGCTTCCAGCCATGTTCTGACCAATAATAGTAGCTGGATGCTCTATACATACTATGCAGCATTCACGGAGACTATATAATATTCCATGTGAAGTCAGAATAGTTTCCAGCAAGATGAGCCAAAGCAACGAGCCTGTATCCAGAATCCAACCCTGAACAGATGTTTGCTTGCCTGCTTCATTGCAATAATTAACATCAGAAAGCAGGGCAATTAAAAAAAAATAATACAAGCAGATCTCACATCCATGAATCATGATTCTGTAAATGTCTCAAACCATCTGGATGACTGGTTCCAATCCTCCATTTTGAGAAAGACCTTCACGACAATACCAAAGACACCGGACCTCTGAATACGAAATGCTCATAGGGTATTGTTTGTCTCCCTTTTAACTCACTTCTCATTCTCTACCTCTTAATAATAGATAGTGATGGAAACATCTCAAGCCCCCTTTCCCTGGACTATATACTTCTCATAGGCACATACCACATTTTACTTATCTTGGTATCCTAAGAAAACACCAGGACCCTGCCTTGCACACAGTAAGAACTTAGTACTTGTGTGCTGAAATAAACTGAAGTAGAATAAGCAAAGCCTTGGCAGATGTCTGATCTCAAGTGAGATGGGGTCTCTTCATTGCGCTGGTAGTTGTTTATCATTACGGTAAACAGCTCTGTCTAGAGCCCTGCTGATGGTGGAAAGGCTGGCACAGGAAACACACCAGCCGCACTGCCTATAAAGAGCCACCTAAGAGAGAACTGTACTTGGCCTCTGAGGCAGGTGGAGTGCCTCCACAGCACGTACGGTGCTTGCCTGGGCTCACTGTGTGCTTTTTCATAAAGCTGACTGAGATGTGACGCAAACTGTGATTTCAATTTGATAGGCAAAACTGGCAATATATTATCATTTTAATGTATATGATTTGAGCCAAAGATGATTCATTTTCCCAATAAACAGATGGTGACAGGCAATTCTCAAAGAGAAAAAGAAGGGTGTTCATCTGAATAGCAAACTGGAGAGATTTTCATGTTAACATCTCAGTATTATTTGATTGCATATTTTCAAAACACTTACATGGTGTGATAAAAAAATACGGTGAGAATTTAAATTAAAAAAAATATTATAGTAAAAGACACTGCCATGAATCCCCCTCACTTCTAACACACTTATCCCATCGTTCCTGCCACTTTCTGAGGCAGTTCTGGAAGTCCTCTTTCGTGTCTTTAGTTGTGCTGTCTTAGCTGCCTCGATGTCCTGAATCGATTCAAAACGTTTACCTTTCACGGTCATTTTGACTTTGGGGAAGAGCCAGGAGTTGCACAGTGCTAGATACCATGAATAAGGTGGATGAGGACACACTATAATGTTTTGACAAAAATTGCCATGCCAGAAGAGATGTGTGACACGGAGCGTTGTCATGACGAAGGATGATTTATGGCACACTTTAAAATACACCTTCTCTCAACCATAGCTCACACCCAGCTGACTGCACAGACAAGTTCAAACTTGTCACAAACTGTTCCTAAAGTTCGATGTGCCGCTTCCCATATTGAAGACCCCTGCCCTTCTGTTTGGATGGCACTCAGAAGCAGCATTCACTGTATTTTGTGATCACAACATCATAACTAAGTTCTAGCCCACATTTTAGGAAACATGCTGATTGCTTTCAATTCCACACCATTTCTTCTGCAAAATCAAAATCTTCACTAAGTTCCTGTCCTGGCAAAGAATTTACTAGAGTAGTTTTTAAAAAGAAGAATACATGATATAATTTGTCCCTCAAATTATTTCCAGTTTTCAATTCTGAAACATTTCAAGTCTTTCTCTCCCTCTTTTCTTCTCTCTCTCTCTCTCTCTCTCTCTCTCTCTCTCTCTCTCTCACACACACACACACACACACACACACACACACACACACACCTCTCATTTTTGCTTAACCATTTAAGAGAATACGGGCATACTTTTACTTAATCACAATATAACCATCTCATCAGGAAACAGCACAGATAAAATATTTTTATCTAATACACATTCTATATTCCTATTTGCCCAATTGTCACTTGCTGATTTTTAAAAATCATTCAGGATTCACTCAAAGTTCATATAGTCCATTTGGCTGTCATTTCTCTTTCATCTGTTTTAATTTTTCAGCTTAAAAAATATTTGTTATTAACATTTTGAGAAATTCAGGCAACACTTGTTTTATACAATGTCTCACAATTTGGAATTGTTCATTATTTCCCCATAATCAAATGTGACTTAAACATTTTGGCAATGTGTGCTTTACGTGGTGTTATATCAAGAAGCATATTCTTTCAGTTTACTTCATTATTGTGATGACAGGTTTGATTACTTGGTTATGGTGATAAATACTGCCAGATCTCTCTATTGTAGAAGTACTTTTTCCCCTTGTAATTAATACGCAATCTGTAATTGACACTAAACCATGTGACTATCCGAGGTCTGACAATTAAGTTCGTGAACTTGTTGCAACGATATAGCTGATCTTTTTTGATCTGAGCAGGATTACTCATTATGAATTTGTACCAATTGGACAAACAGTTAACCAAGTTTACTATTTGGAAGTGCTGAAAAGGCTGCATGAAAAAGTTAGACGACCTGAACTTTTGCCAACAATTTATGACTCTTGTATCACGACAATGCACCAGTTTACATGGCACTGTCTCTGAGGGAGTTTTTAGCCAATAAACAAATAACTGTTTTGGAACACCCTCCCTACTCACCTGATCTTGCCCCCAATGACTTCTTTCTTTATCAGAAGATAAAGGAAATATCAAAAGGGAGACACTTTGATGACATTCAGGACATCAAGGGTAATACGATGAGAGCTCTGATGGCCACTCCAGAAAGAGTTTCAAAACTGTTTTGAAGGGTGGACTAGGTGCTGGTATCGGTGCATAGCTTCCCAAAGACAGTACTTCGAAGGTGACCGTAGTGATATTCAGCAATGAGGTATGTAGCACTTTTTCTAGATTGAGTTCGCGAACTTCACTGTCTGACCTCATATATATGTATATACAGAGGGTGCCAAAATATGTATACACATTTTAAGAAAGTAAAAAACTATTAAAATTGTAATACTCAGGCCAGTCAAGTGGTTCAGTTGGTTAAGAGCTTGCTCAAGAGTGTGAGCTCTGAGCAACAGGGTCACCGGTTCGTTTCTCGGTCCGAGCTGAGCTGCCAACAGGTGGCAGAATGGCTCAGCTAAAAACAAAACAAAACAAAAAACAAACAAACAAATTGTAATACTCAATATATACTGATAAAAAAAGATGAATACAAGTCACGTTTGACTTCTGCAATTAGAAGAGGTGCTCAAAGTGGTTACCATCAGTGTCCAGATACTTCTGATTACAGCGAACTACTGCTTGAGCAATGCCGACCAAAGTGTTCACTTGGATACATTATTTTTTGGCACCCCTGGCATATAATTATATATTATAAAAATTTTATATATTTATATGTTTTAAAATATAAAATATATTTAAAATATATTTTTCTTTTATTTTAAATCAGCATTTCATACTGATGCCTGCAATTCTAACCCAATACTACAAGAGATCTTTCTCATTTTTCCTCACTCCACATATGTAAGCCTTTTCTGCTATGGTGAAAAAAACTGATATCAACATATTTATTTATTTGCTTATCTTTCAATATACGTATATGTAAGAGTTTCCTAATTACTATGACAACTAGCAACAACAAACCAATACATAAAGATCAAGATTTATTTGAAATTCTCTTTCTACTAAGTATATATTTTGCTAAGCATATAGTCAGAGCACTGTATTTAAAGTTGTCTGAATGAATCCTTTTGGGCCTTTCTGCAATCAATTTGATAAATAATTTAGCTCCTTTGCTTCTGTTCATATTCTATCTTCAGGCTTGTTATTTTAAAAAATCATTTTGTATTTAATTTTATTTTCAAGCAGCAAAATGGTAGCATGGTTCAAAAGTCAAAACTACAAAGAGCAGTACATTAAGAATAGTTTTACTCTACCTTCCACCCAATACCCACCCACCTCTACAGGTAACCGTTCCACTTTCTAGTGTATCCTTCCTATGTTTATTTTTGTAAAAATAAGCAAATATATTCATATTTTTCTTTCATATTCAGCCCTAAAGTTTTTTCTAAGCTAGTTGAAGAGATGAAGCATTCCCAGAGAAATAGTTAAGTAAAGAATACAAGACAGAACATTGCTGACAAAATTGGTGACACACGCACCAGCACTAAATGTTCTGGTGGTCTTCTCCAGTACATTTGTAAGAGGTATTCAGAGACGGATTTTAACAATCAAATTAATCATGCACAGAAATAAAACTCTTAAACATCCAAAGCTTTGCATTACGAAATACATAACACAGTAAGAATAGAATTTTCAAAATTAGCTGAAGCAAGCTATAGACATTACTTGCATTCATTCTTAACCATCAAATGAGCTCTAACAATGTGCTATGCACTTGACAAGAAGGAAGTTATCATTATATGTAAGACACTGTAAATCATAAAAATATACTTTAGAATTTAAAAAAATTTTAGCAACAGAAATAGATATAAGCTAAAAGCTCTTTTGAAAATAGAGTATACAAATTAATACTTCACTTTAAAATAGAAAACTTAAAACAAAGAGCTCTAATAAGTAACTCTAACTGGCCTTAGAAGTAAAAACTTTATTAGTGATATGACCCTTAGCTGGAAATTGATTATATATCCAGGAATGATCATTTCTGGATTTAAAGGTAATTAAATAAAGCCAAAGTGCTATTCAGATGCAAGCTGATTTCTCATAGCCTCTCAAAAACTTAATGGATTAGAGTCAAATACTTTATAGTAAAATGTTAAAATAGTATTAATAATATCCAACATTAATAATATATACTGAGTGTTATACCAAGTGCTTTGTATGCGTCATTTTGTTCTCTCTTCATAGCATTCACTATGAGGCTATTTTTATTGTTATAATTACTGTCATTATCCGCATTTTGCAAATGATAAAACTAAGGCTTTTCAAAAATTAAGTAACTTCCCCAGGGTCATAGAGCAATACAATACTGTCCATGCAACTTAAAAATTAGAGGTTTTATAAAATTATAGTGAGTCCCCCATAAGTGACTGTCCACTCTACTTCTCTTATCAATAATATACATGTATGCTATTTTAAAAAGTCAAATGATTCTTATAAAGTAGATAAAACAGAGATGCAACTCTAACCCCTACTCCAAGAGGGAAAGATTTTTCAACTCTTACCTATTTCCTTTGTTATTACCTTTATGTTTCTAGAGAATATGCTTATGCTCCTATATTAGAATATTAGCATTTAGAACTCTCATACGTTTCTCACTATTTTACTTACTTCCATCCTCCCAATTGTGTTACAGCACAATGTTTTGTTAAATAATATTTAGAATGTGACTATGTTAGTAATATTTACTATTTATTGCTGAGCCTAATAGGATATTATAATGCCATTTTATTTCTTACATAATGACTGCATTCCTAGGACTTAATATTTTCCTTATTTTTAAAAAATTTTCCAGCTTTCTAGACTCCTATCACTAATATTTCTTAAACTCTCCAACTGAATTATAAACTCCCCCTGAATATTATTTTCTACATACTCAGTAGAATCAGTTTATCAAGTTCTACTCTTCTATCTTAGGGCACACTTTCTGGAGCCCTCTGTCCTCAAGCTCCAACATGGACTGGAGCTGAGCCTGCCACTTTTCTCCTATGTTGGAACCCACAGCTTCCTGGATTGCACATTATCTGCTATCTTGCTTCATGTCCCCGTTTTGGTGGAGAACGCCTTCATGGAGGTGTCATGATATCCACTTATATCAGAGTGAGGCAGTAAGAAGCTGATTGGAGAATCTGTGAGCCAGGCTTACTGACTGATTGAATCCCTATAGTCAAGTGGCAAGCTGGCTTTTTTGCTGGGAAGTCACCAATGTCAGCAACCTTACGTATTTCCCCTGGGATTATACCCTCTTCATAGAAGAATCCTCCAGTTTTATGCCTGAAAGTGTACGTCCAGCTGCCAGTGCTAGAGCAGGTGGCCAACTGGGGGCTGGGGGATTCGCTGGCCTTGATGTGGACTTGCTCTCAGATCCTTATTTTCAGTGTAGCGCTTCTATCTCATCAAACTGGGCCTACAACACCCTGCTAAACCTCCACTAACCCCAATTACTCAGGGAGAAAAATATTCACCTAGCTGTGCAGGGTCCAGAAAGGTGAGGGCAGTGGGGTTCCTCTTCCTTATTCAGATTTTCAACTAATCCTATTACTTTCAGCTCCACAACTCACCACCATCTTGTAAATATTCTGGTGACTCCTCTTCCAAAGACTTTCTGAGATTCACTGGTGCAGTCTAATCTTTCCTCTTAGTGTCCTGTTTTTTAATCAGTTAAGTATCAAATAGCTCTGTTAAGTCACTAATCCCTCTGTTTTCTTCTTAAAAGGGGTCTGGATTTCTGGTTTACTGCTGAATTTTCTCTTGTTCTCACTCTCTTTGTGAGTTGAAATCCAAGTTTTGTGAATGCTAATGTGTTTGGAAAGCCTTCGACTAAAACAAACAAGATGTTATGTTTTCAACAAAAATTCTTGTACTCAAGGAGATGTGCCCTTGAACTAATACAATGAGCTCATTCTGTTATATCAAAATGAGGTATGAATTAAGCTGAGTTTTGAAAAAAACTGTAAATAATTCTAACTTTTTATTCAATACCACTGCCCTTTGGATTTCCAGCAAGTCACTTGATCTTATGAAAATAAAGATAATTGTAACTTTCTTCAAATGTAGGGTGGAAGACTTAACTAAAAAAATATTAAAAATACTGTACAAAATACATTCACATCATTAATTGATGCTAATGCCAAAGAAGGAAGCCCTCTAACCATGCCTAAGAATATAAAGCTCTTTAATGCTTACATGTTACTCTAACACAAACTCTTGAATAGTCAGCATTAGAAATGGCTAATGGTTGTACTTATAGAAACTCTAATTCTATTGATTGTGCGCTATTAAGAAGCTTGGGTGTAACCAAAAATGATTTAAACACAACAGAAAATCTGATTAAGGGAAATAACATGGTAACCTCCTTTAAGTGAATAAATGCTTCTCTGTATTACAGGATTTGTAATTCTATATATTTTATTTTAACCTTTTACCACTGAACGTGTTAATCCATTTACAACGCTATGCTCATGCCAATATAACTACTGAACATAATTTAAATACAAAGATTAGTCTGATTGGTGCCCACACTGTAAAAATACACATTTGGGGGTCGGCTGAGTGGCTCAGTTGGTTAAGAGCTCGGTTGGGAGCACGAGCTCTGAGCAGCAGGGCCACGGTTCGGAGCCCATATTAAGGGCCAGTGATGTTGTATCCTCTATAGCTAAGATGATGAACAACAGCTCGACCTGGAGCTGGGCTGCTGTGAGTCGCCGGCGACGTCGTAGGCTGCAGCGGGCTGCCATGAGCTACATGAGTGGCTGGCAGCCAGCGAGAGCTGCTGTGAGCCACAGTGAGTGGCTGACCAATGACCAGCGACCGATTGCCTCACCCGGGAAGAGCACAATGATGATACCAACATGGGCCAGATGAAGCGACGTCCTCCACAACTAGACTGAAGAACAAAACAGCAGTTTGTCTGTCTGTTCCCCTTCCTCAATTCCCCAACACTGTTCCCCTCCCCAATAAAATTTCCCAATAAAATCTTTAAAAAAAAATACACATTCGGTTAAAATTTAATAGTTACTTCCCCAAAAGTCAACAGAATTTAAATATACGTAATTAAGGAAGAAATTTAATCCCTATTTTAATCATAGGATTATATATACATGAGCTTAAAGACCTGTAAAATGTATGACCCTAGTATCAAGTGGAGAGAAATGTGTACACTTCCCAAAATAACATGACTCCATGATAGGTTATTTTTGTTGCTTTATGCATTCATGTACCTTTTTTTCATACCTAATTTACAATTCCACAGAATCCTAGAGCAGCTTATAGTAAGACAGACAAATACAAGAAAGCTGCAAATAGGGGTAAAAGAACATCTGACAGTTCATCAAAGCACTGTTATAGTTGATTAAAAGACCTTACGCAGGCCAACCCCAATTAAACCCCAAATTTAACTTTTGTTTCCCAGTGCAAAGACAAATAGGAAAAACACTGGGATAAACAGCTGTTCTTGTCCAATAGAGAAAAGCATGGGAGAGAGAGATATTTTTTCCTACATGGAATTCTAAGAAAATTTATATGACTCTTCATGTAAACAATGCTGAATATCATGAAAGGCAGTTATATCAAAAGTAGTTTTCAAAAGATGTTTTCATATGGCCATGTCTTTTTTTTTTCTTTTTGTTTGTATTCACAGCTAAGATTTATGACAGGAAAAAAAAAAAAGCACAGGGAAAAGGTGTATGGGGCAAAACCAGAGAAAACCATGTGCAACTTTCAAGGGTGCTCTCCCAGGGGTCACACAGAATGCACGTAATTCCTGCAGCAGCAGACAATGTGTGTGATGTATCCTGGTCACGAGACTCAGTGCCTCATGTTTTTACTGGGGACAGGTTATGTAAGCTTCCTCTGCCTGGCATGTGCCAAAATTCCAGCCTCCCACAAGAAAGGTATTCAGGATAGACTATATTGTGAGCACAAACAGTTTAGGGACAGTGACCCACTCTTATCATTTAGGGAAAGTTTCACGTCACTGCAGGAAAATGCTTACCACTCAAGTTCCCATACGTCAGCCAAAGGACCAACTTGCAAGTAGACTTTCTAAGGATAACAGGCTCGAGCATGCAACGTTAAACTCTTTTCTGCACAGATTCTATTGAAATAACGCACTAATGACCCACGGAATTGATTTCACAACCCGTCAATGAGTCAAGACTCAGTTTGAAAACAGAGCTTTAACCTATCCTATCTTAAACAAGGAATCCCTCTAGTGACACCATTTTCCCCCTAAAGCTTCTGATTTTTTTTCTCCGCTCTCACTGTAAAATTTGTCAGAATGTTCTATATTTTATCGTTTCTACTTTCTCATTGCCAACTCCTTGTTTAATTGTTTTGAGAAAAAATTTTAAATCTAGAGAAGTACAAAGAATAAGATTGGGTTGTCGGAAAAGTCATGACGTATTTTTTTCTTTTTCATTGATAAAATGCATCATCACTTTTCCAACAACCCAACAGAGTCCTGACATCTACTAATAATAACTATTAAGTTATGTTTGCTTAGACTTTCATTTATGTACATCTGGATGCACGTGTGTATGTTTTTATTTATTTTAAGAAATAATACAGATACTGAAGACTCCTTTAACGAGCCCCATTACTCTCTTTTTCTTATTTCTTCATCCAGTAGCATCCACTGTCATTAGACTGGCAGGCGTTCAAGTCCTCTTGATACTTTTATGTACAAGTGTATCCATTTGAATATAGAGTTAAAATATATTGTTCTGCAGTGTGCCTTTTTTCATTTGACATTTTTTGAGACCTATATATGTTGGCAGATAAACATTTAATGTTTTCAATCGAAATGCTATATAATCCCATCATATGAGTATGTCATATTTTATTAATCGTATCTGTTTTGGGTAGACTTTGAGGATGTTTCCCAATGTTAACCCTTAGAAATAGTTTAGCAATGAATGTCACGTACATGTTACAGTTATGTGTGAATATGCATCTCCAGAAGTAAAATTCTTGAGTCTTGGGGGAACTACGTTTGCTTTTTACATTACTGTTTTCTTTAAGATTATGTGTAAAGATCGAAAATACAGAAAATATAATTATATATAATAGTATCCATATTTATAATTCTATAATTATTATCCATATTTATACCTCTATCATTATATAATTTAAATAAACATAATAAAAATAAAAAGAGATCATGTTATATACACTATTGTAATTTTCATTCATGCTTATTATAGCATAACCATATTTCCTTTCTAAAATATTTAAAAGTCTCTACATATATGGGTGTCTCATTATTTCTTTAACCAATATCTACCATTTAATACTTAGAGTTTCCCATATTTTTTCTATTATATAACATAGTGATGAATATCCTAATGATGAGTATTTACGTGTGTGTGAATTTCTGACTTTTTTTTAGAAAAACTCACAAAATTGTTAACTTTAAAAGTCTAAACTTTTTTTAAGACATCTGATACATCTAATATATAGCTATTTTAAAAATCAACACTGTAATTCTATGAAGAGATATTTTACAAGGATGTAAAGTCATGCAGTCCCGGTTTGTACTTTTCTGAAGACACGACTTCAGACAGGACCCTTATAATATGTCCCTTTGCTTCCTTTTCTGGAATATCAACAACTTTTGTTGACCTTCTAACAAAAACTAGACAGTATATATATATACTGATATCAAGAAAACTTCTAGGTGGCTATTAAGTGTTATGTGAAAACCTATATGCGTCAGACACTAGGTATTTAAATGGTAATGTTGGTGTCGCTCTGTGAAAATAAAAACACGTGACTAATAAATGTACATAGTTGCAGGACCAGTTAGTCTCAAGGCACAGGTGTTCTAAACAATGTCACGAGCAGGGTCTACATGGTTCAGTAGGAAGCAGCTTTGGATGTGCTCAAAAGTTCAATCAAACAAGTGACTGAGACCCCATCAATACTATGCTATAAATTATGTAAGAGATGATATTGACCTGAAAAAGTATTAAATTTTAATTAAAAAAGTAATTTCCCTTCATTACAAAAATGGATTCTTCAGAAAATTGTACCCCAGGTAAATGAAAGAGTCACTAGAGGAATGGAAGTCTATTATTGTCCATCAATATGCCAAGCATCTAACCAATATGAAAAGTTTGGTTTGGGTGTGTTTGATTTTTGAAGTGTTTATAACATTAATTGGCTGAAAGATTCAGTTTTCTCTTGAGGCTGACTATTCTACGTACAGTTGGATAATGTCATCAGTATAGAGAAGGATTCATATTCTATTTCCATCAGAAAGGATACTGTTCAATTAATAGTTGTATCAAATAATGTAATCATAATAATTAATAGGGGAAAGCAGAGCTCTACACCAATTATAAGTAGATTTTCCCATCTGCACCTTGGTTTTCAACATCGATGCGCACCTCATAGTTTTCTCAAGGATTCAGTGAGCTATATTCCACGCAAGGCATTTAGAGTAAAGCCTAGAATGCAATACAAACTCAGTTAAGTGTTAGTTATTACTTCCATTATTATTCAAAATCTCTTCCTATCTACTCTACAGTTGTATTTTTTTTTT
>NW_017731717.1:764327-767725 GCF_001890085.2 Hipposideros armiger
CCAAGCCAGCTCTTAACCAATGCGCCACTCGGCTGGTCCTCACAAATTAACTTTCTTACTTTTCTATCTTATGGCAATGATTAACTGCTTTTTACTTACTGGTGCTGTCACATGTCATTTACCTTATAAACATTATCCACTGGAAAATAATGGCCAAGTGGGGATTTGGACTTTGATCTGCCAAGCAAAAAAATTATGTGCTCTTTCCAGTTGCCACTCACTGAATGATGAAAATGCAATGAATGGAGTATTCTTGTTACATACCTTCTCTCAGAATTCACATAGTTTTCTTTTACTATAGCTTTATATGAACTAGATATGGTAGATGAATAAGAACAGTACAGTGAATAAATCTGCATTAAAAAATAGCCAAAGCTTTGAGAAACGTTTTTTTAGCCTGAGCATCCTCTGCCACAGCACTTTTGTGCCTGCTGATCCTTCTCCCTGGAAGATTCCTCCTCCGTGTGGGTGTTCACACGTCTCATTCCCTTGCTTCACTCCAGTCTCTTCTGAACCATCTCATCATCCATGAAACCTTCCCTGGCCACACACCCAAAAACAGCACAAGGACACACGGACACACACACACACACACACACACACACACACACACACACACCTTATCTATCCCTACCCTTCCTCTTACCTTGGTTTTGTTCTTCTGGCAATAACCATTATCACCATTGTCCTGTTATGTACAGTAAAACTTTGGATTGCGGGTAACGTGGTTTGTGAATGTTTCCCAAGGCGAGCAAACATTTCTAATACATTTTAACGTGGTAAACGAGTGATGTCTTGCAATATGTGTAGTTTGTTTCTGAAACAAAATATGCTCGCAAACCAAGGTATTACTGTATATTTGTATATTATTTGCTTTTTCCCACTAGAATGTAAGCTCCAAAAATTGAGCAGGCAGCCAATTTGGTTAACTTCTATGTCCTCAGTGCAATGAATAGTTTATGTTTCACATAGTAGGTACTCAATAAACATATGCTGAATCAATGAAAATGAAAATTAAATATCAACTATTTAATATATCTTTCTATCTTTTTCTTTCCTATGGCCTTTAAAAAATATTTTAGAAATACTAACTTTCTGGAAACAAACACTTAATATTCTATATCTGAAAAAATCACTCATAACAAATGTGTTGTTAAAAGATAATTTACTTGAAGGGATACCTTCAATTTAAAGAATTATGAAATAGGTATTTGAAAGGGAAGTGCAATATAGTCATCAAAATATAATGCACATGAATAAGACATCCAAATCTGATCACAGATTTTCCAATAAAGCCCCAAATCAAATTAAGCCAAACCATTATTACTAATTTATTAAAATATTAATGATGCAAGCACATTATCAAAGTAAAATATAATTTTAATTTCCACAGGCTGTCTGTTGCCATATTATGCTGAGGGGCACCAGGGGAAAACATGGCAACAAATTCTTGGAAAATTTTGAATAGAATACATTTCTGTAATACACAAAACTAATGCTTTTTAGGAATATGTAAAATACCCTATTATAAATCCAACTTTATCAATGAAGATCATGTTAAACTACAATCACTATCAAAATATGTTTTAAATGTTGGGTTGTCGGAAACGTCATAACATATTTTTTCTGTTTTTCATTGCAAAAATGTGTCATGACTTTTCCGACAACGCAACAGAAGCCCAAAATTAGTGTATACAATTGTGAACCACTACCCATAATATGTATATGCAATGTTAATAAAATTAGCATATAAAAACACACTGTAGCTATGATGGAGTACATTTAAAATGTTATTTTAATTGTACTTATCCTATATTTATCAGTTTAATGTTTGCAAATGTCAATGTGCAAAAACTTCCCAAATTCTGTCAGGTAAGATACTCAATCTTAAAAATATTTATTCTGTTTTATTTACCAGGACAGGTCTTCATAATGCTTTTTATTTTAGTATTTTATATATACACATACACACACACACACACACGTATTTAAATATATTTTAAGCAGTTGGAAACAGCTAAAATGCCTCACTTCCTTTTTATTCCTTAAGTTTCTTATTGCTTCCTTTTAAGTGTGCTTTAAAGGACTAGATAATTCCTATCTTAGAGGAAAGAATTTACAGTCACATGACAGCTCTGTATCTGCCACTTAATAACACCATCCTCATTCCCTTAGAGCAAATACTCAAGGAGAACAACTGGAGAAAATGTTGCTTATTTCAATTATGTGAAATGGATGAGATGCAGAGAAGACATCCACTGTACCCTGAGGGTGGCTGGCCAACTGCTATCCTTTGTTTTCTCTGGGAATGCCCAACCTGCCAGTCAGAAAACCTGTCAAACCTTTAGACTTAGTAAAAAAAATAAAAAAGAATGCTGAGCTCTCTTTGCATTAGAGCAAAAGGAGGTAGAGAAGGCCAAGCATGAACCAAAAAAAGCTATTTACTGGAAGTAGCCTAAAATAGCTGGAGCAATATGAGGACACAGACATTTTTAAAGATTCTATGATATAGCATGGGTAAGGTCAACAGGAAATAAAATTGCAAGGATAGAAAGAGTTTTTGCAGAAAATTTTCCCAATGAGTGTGCACAGAGAGGGCATACAGCTTGTTTACCCCTGACACTGGTTAGGAAAGCAAAGGCTTTGCTATTTGATAAACACATGTCTACGTGTTTCAGATACAAAGAAAGGAGGGAGGGAAGGAGAGGGAAAGAGAGGGAAGGAGGAAGGAAGGAAGACAAGAAAGACAGTCTATATCTAATTATAACGCCAAAAATAGTCAGCTGCCATACCCCCGAAGTCCTGTGGCATCTTGATGCATTATTAGTTACATGGCCATAGCTCGCCATGGCATATATTCATCTCCCACCCCTCGGCTGCCTCCTTTTTATGCTTCCTAGAAAGAGATGGCATCATCTGAAAAAGGATCACTTCTGCTTCTAAGGAAGCGACAATAATCTACCGTCCAGGTGCCATGTCTCTCAGAGCGCTTGACAGTAGTTGTTAAGGATCACTTCTGCTTCTAAGGAAGCGACAATAATCTACCGTCCAGGTGCCATGTCTCTCAGAGCGCTTGACAGTAGTTGTTTTGAAGAAATTACAAGGTCTCCTGCAGCACAAATAAATATGCCCTCTTTGTCTACATAACTTGCTTTCATTCCTTTCTTGAAGTGGATCGTGAGTATGGATGAGAAGAGAAGAAAACTAGTTAACCCACAGCCTTGATTATTTTCCTATCCTACGCCTTTACCCATGTTCCAGCAACAGACCCACGAATGAAGAAAACATGGTGCAAGGTCAGTGAACAAATACTCTTATACATACATTTCTGACACCTATGCTCAAGAAATCCCACTCTACCTACTTCCTTGTTCTTTGTGAACTAGTTATATAAAATT
>NW_017731717.1:769080-777874 GCF_001890085.2 Hipposideros armiger
GGCAGAGTGCCTCAAAAAATCCATTGAATTAATAGCCTATTACTGAGTCCTTATAAATGAGCACCTTTCCTTCCCGATTTCTGAAGGCTGTAGGACACAGCAGAAGTCATCTTTACCGGCATTTTAAATACTATTCCTAGAAAGTGTGATATAAATCATACCTGCATTTGCCACATATAATAATAATTTCCCATCATTTCTAATGATGCTTGATGCCTTATGTTCTATAGAAAACCATATTTAATTAATTAGCAATCTATACTTGAAAGCTGTCTTCTGCATATAATTCAAAGCATAATGCAAATTCATATTTAGAACATAACATGGTATGTGAATTTCTAGTGTTACATGTAAAACATTCATAAAGATTAAGTGTTTCTTCGAGGTTTCAAAGGTCTCAATTTAAGAAAAATATTCTTTCAAGAGATTTTCAAAGGAAGCTTTGAAGATCTGTTATAGCAAGCTTAAGCGATGTCCACTTGACTGAAAACCCAATTCAGATACCTGCTTTTATCACACGGATTTTTCCTGCGGAGATCAAGTTTCTCATTCTGTTGCCTGCCAAACAGAAAGTCTTTCTGCTCTCTCATCATCATTAAGGAGTCTCACCGTGTACCCTTATGTTATGCAAGATATATCTGTCTTTAAATTGCAGAGCTGACATTTTTTGTCCTTTGATGTTTCAATAGGCTGATATTTCAATGTCAAGAAATTTCAGACACTTCCCCGAGTGACCTGAGGCCCCACATTTGAGGCTGAGTTTCCAAAACTAGTCCTTTCCACTGCAACTATAAATTCTAAACACAGGCTTTTAAGAAAACACCCTTTTCCCTCCCTTCTGTCAACGATTGAAAAAAACCTGAATATTTGTGTGACTATAAAGTAGTGAGACTAACTTTCTAAGAAAGAAATCAGAATGAACATTTCATCATGAGCAGTGGCCCTTGCCCTTTGTGTCCATATTTATGCATTTATAACTCGACCTCTTCCTTTGCACCGAAGGCTTGTAATGAACACAACGGAAGATCATCGAAGAGCTGCAGGTCCTCACAGAACCTCACTAGAGCCTTGTTCTTTTTCCAACAGTGTTATCATGACTCAGAACACTTCTGTACCTGCTGCTGGGACAATTTTCTAGCCGGGCAAAAACATCATTCTTGTTATCTTGAATTTGCTGGACATTTATTCTCCTTCAGACTAGGGTTTTCACTGCTCCGCTGATGGGCACTCTACTTGTAACCCCATCCCTCTTAGCATGTGATTCATCAGCCACAGGAAAGGTATTCTGGCAGGAGGGTGGCGGGTGTGGTGTGAGGGTGAGGACACAGGAAAAGCCCCTTATAGCTGCAAGGCTAGGGTGCAGGGGAGAGGAACCGCCATGTGACGCCGGCCATTCCTGCGCGGCCACCTGCCTTCTCTCAGGTCCACAGCTGGCCTGGACCTCAGGGACACGGTTACACTCGGATGCAGGTCCCAAGTCAAAGATAAATAATGATCACCAGATGCCTTCTTTCTTTTAATAATCGGTTTTGGATGTATTATTTACATTTACTTAAAACTCTCCTACTGGACATTTCCCCAAAACTACCTCTATGAAAGGTAACCTTGTTTGCTGAATTTTAAGGAGATAAACTTTAACTCATCACTAAAGAAAAAAAACACCAGAAGCAAAAATCTAATTAAAGAATATGCATTTAAAGTGCAGAGTTTTAAAGAACTTGATGTTGTTTGGTTCCTGGGCAATGAGACTACACATAGATGCCGGGATCAATTAGTTCTGAGTTCCCCTCACAGGCCGTCCCTAACTTCTCTGAACCCCAATTTATTTTTCAGAACCCATTTATTTCACAAGGAGATATTGAGGACTAAGAGACAGCACAACCGAATGGGCATAGTGTGAGCTACGACAATAGCTACTCACAGAAACTCACAATACTTGCCTTCTCCTTTGCTACAATTCCCTTTTGACAAGGCTGATCTTGCTGTCTATCAATTGTTGAGTGTTATTATGTACTAGTTCCTGTATCTCCATTATAACATGAGGACCCTGAGGCTGGGGGAAGTTAACTTTTCCAAGGCCACAGCCAACAAGCAGCAGTGCTGGGAGTTCAATCCATATCCGTCTGACTCCAGAGCCAGCGCTGTTTCCCACTATGATATGCTTATTCCCTTCTCTTATCCGTTGGTACAGAAACATGAGCCTCTCCATTCTCCTTCCTACTGACCTGAACTTGAATAAACTTATCATGTCCAACAATGTCGTTGAGATTGATTTAAAAAGTACAAATCCTAAATTGCCAATCACAGCTATGTACATATGTCACACTTTGAATAGAAAACTATTCAAATGAGAGGAATAGACGAAAAAACAAGAATTCTGTTTTATCCAATCAACGCATTCTAGATGAAATGCTAATGCTAATCACTAAATCATAAAACTGGAAAACTTTCAACCTTGTTTGCTATACCCACATATCTGATTCTTAGCCACCTTTACATGGCAGAGTATGCGTGTGTATGTATGTATGTATGTATGTATACGTGTTTGTGTAATGACAGGGAGCTCACTACTTACTAAAGTAGGCCACTCAATCTCTCGCCACCACTATGACTAAATCAATCTTTCCAACATACCGCCAATTTTTTTCACTCTCCCCTGGCTGACAATAAGGTTTCCAGGCTCTGCAGCATCCTGGTAGCTCTTATCTATCTGATACATCTGCCTTATACTGTGGGTCCAGAATGATCACAATACAACAAGTAGTCTCCTCTGACTCCCAGAGTTGGCCAGCCTCTCTCCTCCATCTACATAGACTAGAACGCTGAAGACTCCACAATACACATAAAGTACTTAGTTACAAAAACAACATAGTAGGGAAGAGTCCACTCCAACGAGGGATATGCAGTTTCATAAGTCAGCACAAAAGCCATGTGGAGACTGGCAGAAAGTAGAGAAGAGGAGGAAGGACTCAGGGAGACTCCCAACAGGAAAGCCAGGGCCAGAGTTAAGCTGACAATGGAAAGAACCAGAGGAAAATAGGGAGGCAGCAGTAGGAGTATGTAATAGGGTCAAAAGAAATAATAACTTTGGGGATGAAAGTCAGGGAAGGTATCCAGATTGGAAGTAAATGAGGAAATGAAACCAAAACAAAGCGCAGAGAAGCAAGCCCTTCTGCTACGTCCCATGGGGAGGGGAGGGGTGGCCAACGTACTGGGACGGCAGCAAAAGTAGGACAGTAATTCAAAACGATTCGGGCCAGTTGGAGACCAGGAGGCTTATGATGAGGAGGCGTAGACGACTTGAGGTCATGGTTTACTTAATCCACAAGTGAGCACATTGTTCCAGTGCCTGGAAAGTGGAGGCTAAATTCCTCAGCAGCCGAACAAGTTTCCTCACACTGAATAGCAACAGACCAGACAGGCACTTCATTCAGAAGCAAACAACAAAGATGTCCTGGTTGGGATAACCAAACTAGGCCACGATGGCGGTTATTATTCTTTCTAGTATTTTACCCTGTAACAATAACAAAATAACTGAATGTATACCATCTACTAGGAGTTTCAAATTTATAAAACTTTCTGTAATTAAAGATCCTCTTTAATATTAAGAATACAACAGCACTTAAAATATACCTGCAAACACTATTTGAGTACACCTTGCCTAGACGGAAACAGTAACTCTAGAGGTCTGCCTTCGAATGCTCCCTCATCTGTCAGGGATAACTGATGGGGATAACATTTGTTCTCCAGCTGCTGTACATTTTTTTACTTATCTTTGCTTTGAATCACACCAGTCAGCGTTAAAAGATAAAAATGTTGTTTCCCTCTCTCAGCACAAATAATACAAAACCCATGCAGTGATGCATGGAGGATTCCATTACAATGTATTCCTATCATACAGGGAGAAATCCGATACCTGGTTCATAATTGTAAACTTAAGGAGGAAAATCAAGACAATATGTGAATTTTGGACTAGTAAGCAATAATCTCTAAGTTTAATGACAGTCATTCAAATTTTAACTTTACATTTTAATGCTTAAAAGAACATACTTATGAGAATTATCAGGGATTAACTGAATTATTGCAATTTATTTCTACTGTCTTATTTAAATCACTAGTTGATAAAAAATGTATTATTATATATTTATCTGTCATAAGATAATAATACATGCTAAAATTAATATGGGATGCTAGGTGCCCGGTTTTCACTAGATCCCTCATTCTGTAGTTCTCAAGTTCAACAAGCCTTAAAAAGCACAACTCCATTTATCACTGGCTCAAAGGCATAACCTATAAAAATAAACGGTAGCAGGAGTGAAGCATGGGGGATAATAACACACAGAAACACGGATAACAAAAAAGAACACATTAAGGATGCAAGAAGCTTTATAAAGAACTTCATATAAATTCAGCAGTCTCTAACAGAATTCTCATCCTCAGAATACTTTTGTCTTTTTTTTTTAATTTCCCTTATGAGAAAAATCTCATAAATCAGCAATAGGTGACTATTAATCAATAAGGAAATCAAAAGACAAATTAAAAATTAATATTTTGTAAAATGTCAAGTCAATAAGCTAAAAGTAATCTCTGAGATGATGGTTGAAAATCTGAGACTCTATAGTCCAAGGTTGCTTTGGAAATTTTAAATTATGTGCAATTGAAAGATAGTTCTCATATATTATACTTCTTTACTTTTGAAACACTTTATAGCATTAAATAGAAAAGAACAAAAATGCTTGACATAAGTATGTTACTCTTCAAAGCTAACATTTAAACTTACTCTATTTTAAAAAAAATCGTTTTACTATAGTAATCCATTCAGGACTATCTCTTCCCATCAATGAAGCATGCTACTACTGGACTATAAAGCATGATTTAAATTGGAATATGGGAAACTCCCTCAAAATGTATTGGATCATGAAATTATTTCCACTCCTTTTAAAACATGCAGATAGTCCCATATTTCCGTCAATATATTTAGATAAAATATATTCTAATGTGTCTATTTCTCTAATATGCATACAAATCTGAAATGCACCATGTTTTCCTAGAATACTTGATTAATACAAGGACCAAAATTTCCCTAGGAAATCATGAAAAAATAATATTTATGGGTGAAAAAGTCAACAGTTATAGTTTTCAAAAAATAATAAGCTTTCTTTACAGCATTTATATTTATATAAAACCTACAGTGGACAAATTATAACTCTTGTCTGTCATCTCTAATACCTCCCCTTGCATTTATACATTATGTGTTATACATAACACATCATATATAGTAACATTATGTGATAGTGTTCCTTAAACTGGAATCCAATATACAGTGACCACCACTGTACTCACAGAATTTTGGTTTTAAACCAGTTTCAAAGACAAAACTCCTTTTCAAGTGATGATTCGTCTTACACCATTGAAATAGAATATGTCTTTAGCTTCTAGATTCTTAAATAAATTAAAACACTGATTTAAGACCAAGATAATGACACAACATGGCAAATTTTGTATTACTAACTGCCAAGGGCTAAAAGGAAAGAAACAGAGATGTCCATGCAAAAAGTAAATATAAAATGATGAGATCCCATCATAGAAACCAGGGTTTCTCAGCAGTCCCAATGGAGAAAAGCTGGAGAGAAGTGAGTCATCACATGACCAGTGACAGAGTAATCAGGACAATATTCATCGCACTGATTTAGTTTCAGGAGGAAAAAAGAAAAGTTGATTACACTACTGATCTTGTTACTTTCTAGTTATTACTTGTGTAACTGTGTTGGGGGTCTATATTATAATTTATTTCAGTTTTAGCTGTAGAACTGTGTCAGGAGTAAAGTATAAAGTAGGTGAAATGTAAATCTGGATGTTTGTGTCTATTATAGAGTTAAGTCTACACAGCAGGGAGTCCAGGACAATTTTTTCCTTTAAAAGTGGTCTGAATAGTTCTCAATTTTAAGAAATCCTGCTCCATATTTTCCAAAGCAGTCTTTATCATTTTATCTGACCCAGCAGAGCAGCCCCACAGGGCTCACCTCCACTTTGAGGATTAGGCGACTATGACAAGTTTAGGTCACCTACCCTGCCTGTAGTTATACTTTAGGCTCTGGCTACTACAGTGCCTTTTCTATAGCACCACACTAACCCCATGAGTGAGTTTGAATTACAATTTTAAAGCTTGGGAGGAAAAAAAAAAAAGACCATTTGTATTTAATGTTTTTTCTAAAAGAAGTGGGGGACATGAGAGAAGAAACACGCTTATAGGTATTCACAAGGCAGAAAGCATCCAGTGCAATCGGAGAAGGATCTGCTGGGCATGTCAGCTGAGGAAGCAATGAATCCCTGAGCTTCAAGTGCCAACTGCCCCATGCATCTGCCACTGGCCACTGACGTCACAAGCAGGCTAAAAATGGAATGGTGTTCCTGCAAGAGGAAATTGAAAATGAAATTTCTGAAGACCAACCAATCACTCTCAGCACTTAACTAGGAGACTTCGAACCAGCGCTAAGAAGAGCCAGCATGTCCTGCTTGTCCTCAACCATAGTACGCAGTATGCTTCTCCGCGTACGCTCACTGAAGAATCTACGTCACCTTGACACATGAAGTTGTGTTTGATATCAAATATTGCTATAATAGACTACAGGTGCTATACTACATGTAAAGGTATAAACAGATATATGTATACTTGAGAACAAAAAGTGGCAGCAAAAAAGCACTTTTGAAGGAGTCAATTCCACATTTATTCAGTGCGTATTATATGTAAGGCATTGCTCTTGACCAAAATGGGAATACGAACTTGTTGTCAACAGTAGGTTTATAATCTGACAGGCACTTATAATCTTATGTTGACAAGTAAGTACTACATACTTGATAAGGGCTATGACTAATATAAAAATAATATGTATGGGAAAACGGTATTTAGAGAATTCTGAGTTTGGGATGTTGGGCAAAGTAAAGATCTAGGTAAGCGTATGGATTTCCATTAGCATTTAAGAAAACAGCAGCTGAATTAGTCCTCATTCCCCCGTCACCCCACGCAGTTAGTACCTGTTAGAGTCAAACAAGGGAAAGGAGCTGAGGAAGGACATCACAGATGGGAGTGACCCGTAAGGTGTCCTTCGTGGAGGAGCAAAATGGGGTAAGTGAACTGTGGGAAAATGAGTTAATTGTCAGAGATGACCAAGATTTGAGGCTAAGTAACTAGGAGGATGGAGATGACACTAACTGAGAAAGGGACACAGGAGGATGAAGTGGTGAATGTTCTGGAGAAAATATAAAACTCTCCTTCCAGACATATTTAATTTGAGGTATGTAAAGAGGAATGGTTCTTAGGAGATGCTCCCAGCTCACAGTCAGAAAAGGGGCTCTGGATCTTGCAAGGTCAGGGCCAAACACGGAAATTCTGCCATCATCTCTGCCTGAGGGCAGCTCAAGTGACGAGAACTCAAAGGATTACTTACAGAGTGGGAAAAAAGTCTGAAAGCAGATGATGGAGAAATACATTAATTGAGAAAATAGGGTCAAGAGAAGCCATGATGGGCGAGATAGCAATAAAGCCAAAGATGATGAGAACATCAAGAAAGCAAGCAAGGGGCCGGCCGAGTGGCACGTTGGTTAAGAGCTGGCTTGGGATGCCAGAGGGNGCATTGCTAGTGGCCATGGAAATTACAAGCCTTGTTTGAAAAGTAATTTAGTGACTTCAGTACAATAGGATGAACCGAGCCAATAGAAAAAAAATCTCTCCATCAGACACAAACACATAAACATATTGAATAAAATAAAACTTTTTTATTACCTAATTCAACTTGAAGCCAAGAGAGGGAAATCTCCAGGCTCCAGGAATCCAGGAGGCAGGCAGGGGCCATCAGATACAGGCCAGAGCTGAGGGCAATCAAAGGAAGGGACAGGATCCAGCCACAGGGAGACCTAGACCTGAGCTAAACGCACAGCGTCATCGACGGCTGCTCCATTTGCAGGACTACCCAATGCGTCACCAAAGGCAAGAGGCTTCCTTCCCATCAGCCTTCACTGGGGGCAGAAAGAGAGACATTCCCAGAGGTTGGAAACCAGGCCTGAACTGTGCTCAGAGCTGAAATGTCCAGACTCCTAGGACCCCTGTGATTCACGGACCCCAAACAGAAGCTGCATGTGATGACTGGCCTGGGCGTGGTTAATGCTTAACTTCTTTGTAAGCAGTTCTCTAACCTGGCACGCAAGAGACATCTGTGGAAAACAGTCCTGGTAAAGATGCCTACACCTTTAAAGGAGGCGCAAGGTTAAGAACAAGGAGACACACGTGTCAGACGCATCAGACGCCACAAACAAGAGATTTCTGTACTCGAAGCACGGGATACAGCGGAACACATGGAAGAAGACTTTCCACAGGTTTAAAATGTTCAAATTGATAAAAGGAAGAATACAAACTATTGGGCAAGAATAGGGCTGCTGCATGAAAAAATAAAAAGAGGTGAAAAAGAAATAGAAATTCTAGGTGAAAAGCACAGTCATTGAAATAACTCTCCTGACCACACCATACTAGTGACTGCACCAGGGAAGTGAGGTTGTATACTTTGATCTTTTCTGTAGCCCTGTAGTTAGGAGCTGAGAATTACTAAACAACTGCCTGAGATAACACCTCTAACTGAAATGTCTCAACTCACACATCACAGGCATAATGTAAATTGTGGAATCTCGAGAAAAAAGTTCAAGTCGCTTTTCTCTTCATTAGATACAACTTAAACGTCTCCAACATAAAGGGATACTTTATTCTATGCTCCACTCTTCACTCACACTTTCAAAGACACCA
>NW_017731717.1:778546-782692 GCF_001890085.2 Hipposideros armiger
AATACAATTAAGAACTAGCAATAATCTTGTTTAATTCTTCCTTAATAGGAATGTACATTTTCCTGTGGTATTTTTGAGTACTTAACATCCTGTTTTTATACAACAGTAGTAGCCTGGATTTGCAAATGATGTTGTATATTCCTAGACCATCAGACATTCTTGTACTATATCCTTGACTATATCAATGCTATCTCTTCCAGACAGTGAGCTCCAAATCCCTGAGGCTGCCAACAGTCAGCCACACAGCTATGAAATTCAGAGTCAAGTAACAGGTGTACATTTTCAAGTATAATTCTTACTCCTAAAAAGATAAAAGCATAATTGGAAATCTAATGCCATACAACTGCCTCCTGTAGCATTACTAGCATTGAAGAAAATACTGGGCACCCCTGGATACATTAGTTTCAGGACACATTTAAAAGTAGGTTGTAGAAATTTTTACTACCTACCAAAAGTCATGCTAGTAACTAACTATTTTCTCCACATTGGAAGCAACAAATGCAACCAAGTCAGAACTGGAGATTTAGGGTCAGAAGTCTGGACAACCTTGGTTATTTTACTTACAAGTTTGTGAATTTCCAGGCAACTGGAAATTTGAACACTGACTCGATATATAATATTAAGAAATTATTGTTTTCATGCAATAATATATTATGATTATGTTAAAAAGAAAGAGTCCTTACTTTATAGAGATACATACTGAAATATTTGCAGATGAAATTATGTCAGGAATTTGCTTTGAAATAATAAAGAGAGGGGAAGTAAGTGGGAACAGAGATGGAAGAAAATTGGTCATGAGTCACTAATTGTTGTAGTCGGGTGATGGGCACATGGA
The DNA here is from genome assembly GCF_001890085.2 of Hipposideros armiger. Classification (NCBI taxonomy): domain Eukaryota; kingdom Metazoa; phylum Chordata; class Mammalia; order Chiroptera; family Hipposideridae; genus Hipposideros; species Hipposideros armiger. Next base: position 779,382 of record NW_017731717.1, read on the forward strand.
TTGTACTAACCTGTCCGTTTTTAAATTTTTTGAAATTTTCCATTAACCAAAAGGTGTCTACACACATTCATTACACACACACACATACACACGTGCATACACACACACACTCACAAATACCCCTACCCCTATATGTTTTCTCTAGTCTAACATGTTAAAATTATCTTTTCTTCCAGCCATGCATTTTCTTCCTTCTCCCATCATGACCACCCTTCTTCAATCCCTTCTCCATACTCCAAGGAGAATGATCTGTTTCCTAAAATGTAAAACACTGCTGTTCAATGACTTTCAAAGACTCTCACTGCCTGCAGAATAAAGGTCCAAATTCCTCGCCGTGGATCATGGGGCGCTTTGTGACTGATGCCTACTCACCTCTCCAGAGTACCTCCTGCTTCTACTGAGCTCGTTCAACTCAATGGAAGAGCAAGGCTCTCAGCTGTGGTTCTCTCTGCGCCGGAACACTTTTTACTTAGGCCCCTCTGCACCTGGCTCACTTCTACTCACCCTCCAATCTCACCTGAGGCCCTACTGCTCTTCACAAAACCCTCCCTGACAAACACCTAGCTATCCTTCCTCCCAGCAACTGTACCCGCCCCTAATGTAGCACCGAACTGCAACACAAGTGCTTTTACTTACATGTGTCTACCTGTCTAGCCTGTAATTCCTTGACTTAAAAACATGGCATATTCGCCTTGTATCTCCAGGGCCTGGAATAGGGCATGGAAACCTAGAAAGCACATAGTAAATATTTGTTCAATTAGAGAGTAATCTTATTCTCTCATATTTCCTTAGTCTTTTCATCAAAGAAAGGAAGAACCACATGCTACTCAAGAGATGGGCAGATGATAATTTTAATAATAATGGTAAGAAGGGAGATGCGAGAAGCGCTACTATTTACTAATGCTTGCTACCTTCTAGTTATTTTTCTAAGCATTCTAGTTATATAATTCATTTAACCAGAAAACCTAAGATACTTGTTAAAAATACAGATTCCTGGGCCCAAGCCCAGAATTATGGAATTAGCATTCCTTGGGACAGGGCCCAGGAATCTATTTTTAATTGGTGCCTCACGCATTTCTGATGTTAAATTAGCTTTAGGAGTAACTGGCCTAGCAGTACAGAGAAAAAGCAAGTTCATATGATATGTACATTTTTCATTTTGAAGTTCACTGTTGAATAATATTTATTATTCCATCATTTTCTATAAATTTGCAAATAATCCTAGTGTTGGCAGGGCCAATGATATTGGCTTCTCAGCCTATAAAATTCTGTTAAATTGGAGAATTTAGGAGACTTTACAGAAATGTCTTTTTCTGATGTCTAACTATGACATCATCAAAGAAACTAAGTGTTTCAGGTAAAAGAGGCTGNGTCAGGGTCTCTCACTTGTACAGGTTCCCTTCACACACCTAGGAGAGTATTTATTGTATATGGTTACATTTTTGCAGAAATAAGATATTTTTAACTGCAACTGGTTACCACCACTGCCAGTTTCTACTCTGACTTCCCCTCCATCACTGTATCTGTGGCCATACTTACAGCTGCAAGTGAGCATTTTTCAGATTTGTCTAAGGAGAATTTGAGTTAGGGATAGAATAAGTCTGAGTTCTGGGGATATGTCCACATGATTTCCAGTCACTTTTGAATATAGTTAACTAATTGGTAGGGCTCCAGGGTAGAAATGAGTTCCAGGAATGTCTCACTTCCTCTGTACAGTTACCTAGAAATGCCATCAAATTACAAGGACTGTATCACAACATGATCATGTACTACAGAGCCCAGAGTGGGAAATATGTATGCAATGGAGGAAAAAACAAGGTTAGAAATATAAGGAGACATAAATTTATCTGTAAGAAAGTCATTCATTCCAATTATCAAACAAAAATCATTTTAAAACAAGGATTTTGTTCTCCATGCCTAGATCAATAGAAGTTCTCTTCAATCAGTTTAACAATTAAAAATACACCACAAATTTTCTTCTTTATTGATAGAAATTATATAAAATAGAATTTATCAGTGTGTCTGTGTTTGTAAGACATAGATTTATAGGAGTACTACAGGCAACAAGTCTGCATGTGGAGGTATGTGATTTATGCATCCCAGCTATCAATACTGAAAACATATTACAATAAATTACTTGAGGAAAATATGGACCATAGTCATAGTCTGTCTTCCCAAATTATATTGTGACATTTTTTGGTCATACAAATGTAATCAAAGTGTATGCAGTGAAAAAATAAAGATTTAGATGAAGATTTACAAGTTAGTTAATATACTTTAAAATTGTGTGACTTTGTAGTATTTGTCAGCTTTTAAAGTTCTAATTTGTTTTCATTTATTTTTATTCTATTTTTTTGCACCTAATTTTATATTCACAATTCAGTATTCTTTGTCTTAAAGAGTACTGCCATATTGTATAAGCTTCAGATTCCACAAAACCTGGACCTATCTCTGATTCTAGATTGTACCTTCCAGAGAGCAACATCAGTAAAATGGTGGGACTCAGACTGCAGTGGATTAAAGAGAATTAGAACTCTTCATAAAAAGTATAGAAAAAGAAAACTACAAACACACATAACTAACAAAGCGTTGGTATTTGAGTATAAAAAAAAAAGAAGTCCTATGAATCTATAAGGAAAAGACAAATACCCCAAGAGACAAATGGAAAAATGTGCAAAAGACATAAGAAAGCACTTCAAAGAAAACATGAATGGACCACAGTCATCCAAAAAAAAAACCCAAACAGCTAAACCTCACTGTCAGTGAGGGAAATGCACACATCAAACAACGAGATTTTTTTTTTCATACCCACCATATTAGCAAAAGACTTCAAATATGACACTACAAGTACTTTTGAGGTTTGGAGCAATAGAAATTTCATCAGCTGTGAGGGCAAGTACAAACTGGCACAACCACTTTGAAAAATAGTTTGCCAACACCAACCAAGCTAAAGATGCACACACTTGTGAAGCATGAATTTACCGTTCCCAGATATAAACTCGAGATGTGCACGTGCATTGTCTGTAATAGAAACAGCAACAACAACAATGGAAACAGTCCGAATGTTTACCAGTAGCATACTGTCCAAGTAAATTGGGGTAAATTCATACAGTGAACTACAAAATAGCTATGAGAATAAGCAAACTGCTGTCACACACTTTAATACGGTTGAATTGGAGAAATTTAACTTAGAATTGAAAAAGCATGGCATAAAAAATACACATTTTCTTTTACATAAAGGTGAAATCAGGCAAAAAGAAACAATACTGTTTAGTGATGCATGCACCTGTGGTGAAACTATATTAATAAAT
>NW_017731717.1:786212-799655 GCF_001890085.2 Hipposideros armiger
CTTCTTCATATGAGAAGCACTGCTTTATAATCTTCATAAATCATTTGGGTCCCCCAGGTTCAATCCCATTTCTGGACCAATGACCTGTAAGGCCTTGGGAAATCGACCTGACTCCAAGGGCTCAGAGCAGCACTGCCCAGTAGAACTTTCTGTGATGATGGAAAAGTTCTTTATCTGGGCTGTCAAACACAGTAGGCAGTGGTTACATGAGTACATGATAGTTGCTAATGAGACTAAGGAACTGAATCTTTAATTTTATTTAATTTTAATTTCAATTTATATTTAAATAGCACCATGGGGCTACCAGACAGCACAGGTCTAGAGACTACTGATAATATAAAATCCCTTCCTGCTTTATCTTACAAATCTAGGTCCAGAGAAATGATTTGCAAAATTTTATACAGGGCTGTACTTAAAATACATATCTGTTGAGGACCTACTATGCATCAACCACTCAGGCTTCATCAATGAACAAAAGAGACCAAAATTCTTGTCCTCATGGCTTACAATCTCACAAGAAAAGACAATAAATATAAATACAACAAATAAATAAAATCTAACATTAGCTGATGATAATAAAGCTATGGAAAAATGGAGATTAAGAAACGATGAAGAGCGCTGGTGCGGAGATGAGGGTTGGTAGTATTTATACACAGGGTGCTAAGAGGAGGCTGCCAGGAGAAGCTGACATTTGAGCAAGGTCTGGAAGCAGATACGAGTTAGCCATGTAAATATTAGGAGGGAGAGTACACCCAGAGAGAGAGTAAACAGCTCCTGCAAAGGTCATAATGTAAGGGCCTGAAGTGAATGAGGGGACAGCACAGTCCCTGGAAGCTGGGTCTGAGTGAGACAAGAGTCAGAGAGGTGAGAAAGGAAACAGTGGGGAGCAGAGGGTCATGGATCATGTAGGGGCTTCAGGCTATTGTGAATCTTTGACCTTTATTCTGAGGATCCATTGGAAAGGAGAAATACGTCCGATCTTACATTTATAAATGATCCCTCTGGCTTCACTTGAGATCATTCTACAAAAGTACCGGACAGAAGCAAAGGGAATAGTTAGGATCTTACTGCTGGATTCCTGGTCAGAAATGATAGCGGCTTGGTTCATAGCGGTAGCAGTGAATGTGGTGAGAAGAGGCTGGGTTCTAGATATGTTTTAAAAGTAGAGCTCATAATAATGCGTGAAACATAGGAATGTAGTGTGAGAGAAAGAGAAGGGTCAAGCTGACTCTAAGATTTTTGTCTAAGCAACTGGGAAAACGGAATGGCCATCAACTAAGAGAGGGGAAACTATGGGTAGAACAGGTATAAAGGGACCCATAAAAGCTGAAATTTTGACATGTTAATTTTAGATGCCTATTACACACCCAAGGCCAGATTTCTCACACAGAAGGTGAAAGCAGTCGGGAGTTCCATGGAACAGCTTGAGCTGGAGATATAAATTAGAGAATCGATGGCACATAGAGAATTTTTGCCAGAAATTTGATAGGATGATAAGAGCAGTGAGCATAAAAATAGAAGGGGACCAAGACGACTGGGACTTAAAACAAAAATTAAAAAGTAACTCATGAGGGGAGGAATTAACAGAGAGCCATAAAAGAAATATCCAGTGTGGTAAGAAGAAAATCAGGAGACGATGGTGTCCTTAAGCAAAGTGAAGAAAATGTTTCAAAGTGGGGGGAGTGATTGATTGTGTCAAATACTGTTGAGAAATCAAGTAATGTAAGAGTGCAAAAAATGACCATTAGATTAAACAACATGAAAGTCAATGGTGACCTTTACAAGAGCAGTGACGGTGCAGAGAGAGAGGCAAAGCTTGACTGAAGTGTGTTTAAAAGACAATGGAAAGAAGGAAAATAAGAGATCAGAAGCGTAGACAGCTTTTGCAAAAACTTGGATTGTGAATGGAGAAAACACTAGCTACAAGGGAAAATGGGGCCATACAGTGCCTTTGTGTTTATTTTGTGGCTTTTTTTTTTTTTAAGAAAAGAGCAATAGCAGCCATTTCGTGTGCTGATGAGAACAATCCAATAAAGGGAAAAAAAATCAATAATATAGGACAAAGTTCAGCAAACTATTTGGCCCAGGGGCCAAATTCTGGCTTATTAACTATTGTGAACAGCCCATGTGCTAAGAGTGATTTCTACTCTTAGAAATGGTTGAAAAGTCAAAAGAAGAATACTTCATGACATATGAAAATTATATCAAATTCAAATTTCAGTGTCCACAAATAAAGCTTTATTGGAACACAGCCAGGCTCATCATTTATGCGTTGTCTGTGGCTGCTTTTGCTCAACAGCAGAGTTGAGTTTCTGTGATAAGAGATCATAGGTGACATTTTATTGATTCCCACTGCTGTACAGTGTACTACGAATCACAATGATAGACTTATAATTTGATAGCATTTCAAATGTCATGCATATTATTATACCGTGACACTTTATTTTTTTATTACCAATGCATACATCAAAAGGAGATAAAATGGACTTAAAATGCCCTGTTTTGAAGGCACAGTGGAGTATGGGTTATTTTGTTATTGAACTAGACAGCAAAGCATTGTTTCTTATTTTGTAAGGCCATAGCTATGCTCAAGAATGTAATATAGGTCAGCATCACCAGCCTAAGCCCTCATCTAAATATTCCCAACTCATAGGAAAGCAATGGTCAGAAAATTAGAAAATTTAAAACAGAATACCTATCACAGCAGAATTTCTGAAGATGTAAAAACTAAAATGAAGCTGCACCCAAAAGTTAAGTTTTTAAATGTCATATTTGTTAGACAAACAAAAATGACTACTTTACCAAGTGTAAGTTAAATAAACTATGCTATATTGCATATGTCAAAAATACACTTCTAGAGAAAATAAACTTGTTTAAGGCTATAAGCCTTTTGGCGAGAATACTGCTCACAAAGAGTTGAAGAAGTTGGAAGCAACATTAATAGTCAATTTAAAAACAAGGCATATGATTTCATATCATATGAAATCATTTGCCTTGGCTATTTATGTATCAATAGATGTACTTATACTGCTGCTTTTTTTCTTTTCTCTTTTGAGGAGTCAATGCTAAGTTTGAAATTATAATAGAAAAATTGGCCTCTATGTACAAATTCAGTACAAACTGAAGTAGAATCTGCTAAGAAGTGTTACAGCAGATTGTGGTAAAAATATGTATATTATAGAAAAAGGCTGTTTGACAAATTTGCTAAGCTGGTGAAATTTAAAGTATTTAAAGGCTATGATTACTCACTGTTTTGTTCATCAGCAGGTACTTTTTAAGAATTATTCAAATCTTTCATGTTATTGAACCAGTAGTGTCACCAGTGAAATTCACTTGCTTTCATGGGCTTAACTATGATTAGCTCTGTGAATTCTTTCAGAAGTAGAAGCTGAATATGTTGACTTGCCTTACTGCATAATAGTTTGATGAGCTAGCAATAGTAAAATTTAACTGTAATTTTTTTTTGAGCAAAGGGTTGGGTTGAAATTTTTTTGAAGGATAAATACTGCCTTCAACCATTTTTGGAAACTCGCTTTTGCTGAAAACTATATCCTGTTTATTAATGAAGACAACCTAAAATTACAGGAACTACAGAAGTTATATGCAAAAGTTATACTGTAATAAAATCATTTTGACACTTAACATTTGAATCACAAGTAATGTCAACCTGCTTTATAATCTTCTCATAATGTCATAAATTAAAACAAGAAGCAAGCTCTCCATTCCCATGCAAAACTGCAGCAGACATATTTTATGAGCTCAAACTACAATTCCAACAGCAATTTTTAGACCCTGATGCAGTGTAATGAAAATTTCATATATAAAAATCCCTTCAAGTTACAAAAGACTGCATATTACATAATTCTATTTATAGGAAATGTCCAGAATAAGCAAAACTATACAGACAGAAAGTAGATTAGTAGTTTCTTAGGACTGGGGGGGGGAGGGAGTAAGGAAGAGCGGGATGCTACTGCTAATGGGTATGGGGTTTCTTTAAGAGGGAACTAAAATGTTCTAAAATTAGTGATAATGGTTTCATAACCCTGTGAATATACTAAGTAGCATTTAATTATACAGTTTAAATAGATGAACTGCATGATATGTGAAACACATTTCAATAAAGATGTTTATAAAAATCCATTTAATTGTGCAATTGAGGAGCTTCCACCTAGCCTTTAATTGGAAGTAATTCATTTGCAATGTAACGACATTCTAAAAGGTCCATACCATGAGAAAAGTCTAATGAATCCTATAAAGGACTTCAAAGTGATGAACATACCTTCATGCCAGTGTGTTGATATCAATGTTTGGCAATACCTGTCTGTGTGAAAGACATTCAAAAAATAAAGTATGTAAAATCTCAATACAGATCAACACTGGCCGATGAATAGTTTCAATATTTATAATAGGAAACACTAACTTTGAACCCCAATTAAGCTAAATGTTATCACAAAAGAAATCATTCTATTTTTTCTTATTAGATCTGTATTACAAATAAAAGATATTCTATTATTTTATTTCAGGTTTGTCAATATGTAGAAATTTATTTTTTCTCTTATAAGTTCCTACATACATGATAGTCTTGATTTTGCTTCTGCCTGCAAAACCTAAAATATTATCTAGCTCTTTACTGAAAATGTTTGTCAACCCATGATATAAGAGAGAAGCTACAGGTGTTGAAATATTGAGTAAGCAAGAAAAGGAAGCTCTTGAATCAATAAGTAAACTGGTTTAATTCAGGCCTGTAAAAAATCTATTTGAAATGATTAGGCACAATGACTAGCATGGAGGTAGGACATATAATAATCAAAACAGATTATAGCAAATGCTGAGGACAACTGGGTGAAAGGATCAGTGATGGAAGCCATGCATATAATACCTTTGTAAAAATACAGAGGCTATTTGAGATCAGTGTTTGAAAATAATAATAAAGAAAGTCTGTCCCTGGAGGTAATCTTCCCCTTCCTTTAAGCACATCATCTTTATCAATGTGAAAAAAAAAAACACAAAAAAACCAACAAGCAAAAATAAGGTCACAAAAGAAGGTAAGGCATTTATAGAAATAATGATCTTTGCCTTTGTACATGGAAATACTAGTTTAACATCAAGGATAATACCATATTGGCAGTGAAGACAGATGCATACTTGCACTTGGAAGGGAAATTGAGAATTATGCTCCTTGAATGGAGATGATCATTTCTACCCTTGTGACCTATCTAGAATTCATTTTAAAAGGCAATGAAATAACTAAAGGCAGAGAGGAATGATAGATGCAATCTTTATTTAAAATCATGATGAATAATTGTGGACTATCATCCAAAACTTCCATCAGAGCGATCCCCAGTTTTTGCTAATACACAGGTTTACACAGGTAGGGCAACAGACCTAAGAGGTTGAGTTTAAACCCAATCATCTTGATTGTGACATGGTACATTGTACTGTGTAGACATGTGCTATCTAGTTAAAAATACTAAACTTACTTGCAAAATAAACCTAGGTTATCTGTCACCAGGGATTCCACAAGAGGACAATCGTTACACAGTATTAGAGTTAGAAGAAATCTTAGAGATTATAGTGTTCATATCCCTGATTCTACCAGGGCACCACAGAGTGTTTAGAGTGAACTTAAAAACTAAAAATACTTATTTTCCAAAAATCAAGCAAATATTAAAAAGTAAATTAATGTAATATGAACATGTTCGCAACACCCATTATTAACAAATATTAACATTTTATCATTTTGTTTCCTATATGTTAAATAAAAAGTAGAATATTACAGATAAAGAATATAATTCCTTACTATCCATCGCTTCCCCCCTGAAGAGAATTAGACACTGTTATAAATCTGGTTTATCTTTATGTTTTTTATAATACACTAAAAACATATCTCTGAACAATATAGCATGCCTTTTATGTGTTTAAAATTTCATTGCTTTGAAACTGCTTAAACTCTGAAAGGTGGCTGTTTCTTACCTGTATTTTCAGTAAATATTTATATTTATGTTAATATCTATAGATTTAGTTAATTTAAGTTTCAGTGCATTTGACTATTCCACTTTATGAATATACCAGAATTCACTCACTCATTTCCTAATGATGAAAATTTGTTTCCAATTTTCCAACTATTATAAATAATGTTGCAATACATAGTCTTGTACCTACCTGTCACACATATGCAGTTTTTGAACAAGCGGTGTCTGAACATCTTTTTCCCTATATCTTAACCAGCACTTGATTTGCATCACTTTTTTGATCTTGCCATTTTTAAGTGTGAAATACTATCTCATTTCTATCTCATAAGTTGTTGTTAATTTGTGTTTTCCTCATTAGTATGAATCATAATGTACCCTAATAACGAATATGAACTTTTTTGTATGTTTTTTTGACCATTTATGTCATTAAACTGCATTTTTCTAATGAGTGATTTGTCCTTTTCTTATTAATTTGTAGTTTTTAATACTATGAATAATAATCCTTTATCTCACACACACACACACACACACACACACACACACACACACACAGAGTGCCAAAAAATGTATACACATTTTATGAAAGGAAAAAACTGTATTAAAATTATAATACGCAATATATACCGATAACAAAAGATGAATACAAGTCACGTTTGATTTCTGCAATTATAAAAGGTGCTCAAAATGGTTACCATCAGCATAATTTTAATACAGTTTTTCCTTTCTTAAAATGTGTGTATGTTTTTTTGGCACCGTCTGTATATATATTATAAACCTGTTTTCCCAGCATGTAAATTGTCCTTCACCCTAGTTTGTAGTTTCATACTCCTCCCTCAGAGATTTTTTATTGAGATGGAATCTGTCATTTTCTTTTCAAGTTGTGTTTCTCAGGTGCTACCTAAGAAATGTTTTCTCAAAAAGGTTATACGGACATCTGAAAATCTATTCTACTAATAGATTTCAAATCTGATTTACACATATGGGCCTTAAATATATTGGGACCTCATTTATCCATATGTTGAGATGGAGAATCTTAATTTTTGTGCGAAAAGCCAATCATCTTTGCACATTTACTGAAATGTCCACTCTGTCCTCATTAGCTGATGGGGCAATCTTCCCTGGGTCTCACGTCCTCACATACACCTGGGTCTCATTCTTAGCTCTTTCTTCTGTGCCACTGATTTGTCTGTATCTATAAAAATAGTATACTACTTCTCTTTAAAAGGTGTTGTGATATTTAGTAGGGCAAATTTTCCCTCCCTACTTATTCAGAATTTTCTTTGTTAATCTTGGACCTTTATTCTTTAGCACATACAAAATAAATCTGTTGATATATATTCAATTTATAGATTTAGGAAAACTGACATCTTTATGACATTGCATCTTCCATTAATTCGGGTATTCTTTTAATTCCTTCAATGATTAATCGTTTTCTCTGTGAAGACTATGCACGTCTTTAGATTTACTTCTAAGAACCTACCTGAATGTAATTTCTGTTTCCCATTGGTTCTGACTGGTGAATAGAACACTAAGACCTTTGTGGGCTGCTCATATGTCCCGCATACCTAAATCTCTTGTTGGTTCTAACAGTTTATCTCTAGGTTCTAGTGGATTTTCTATGTATGTGATTTTATCCTCTAAAAATAATAACCATTTATCCTCTCCCCTTCCAAACCGTATATCTGTCTGTCCTTATATTGCACTGGCTAGGACTGACATAATAAAGTTAAACAATAGCAGTGACAGTAAGAGTCACTGTCTCTTTCTTATTTAGTGGAAATGCCTCTATGATTTCACCAATAAGTTTGATATGTACTATAAGTTTTTGATATGTTCTTAAAAGACTAAAGAACTCCTTATTTTTAATTTTACTGAATGCTTTTTCTTCATCTATGGAAATTATTATATGTTTTTTCTCCTTCAATCTATTAACGTAATACATAATGTGAACAAAATTTTTCAATGTTAAATAGAGCATATTTGCATTCCTGAGAAAATTGTCTTTGATCATAATGTAATAGTGTATAAAAAATGCATTTGCTAGATTTTATTGGCCAACATTTTCTTTAGGATTTTAAAAGTGAATAGTAATGATAGAAATGGGACTACAATATCCTTTTCCTTACTATTTTTGTATTCTCCAAGTCTGTCCTTATTTATCAAGCTCATACTAGCTTCATGCTATAAACACTTTACAATGTGCAAAGGCTTCACACACACCAACCCATTAAATGTATTTTCCAAGAGTCACATGGCAAAGACTGAAACACAAATGTTCTAACTTCAAGCCTTTTTTTACTTGTCCAGTAAGTAAGCACCACATCTGATACAGGTCCACAAAGCACTGTAGGAAACTAATTAATTAATTAATTTTACTAGAGGTGGAAGGTCACTATGATGTACCTCCCCCCTTATAAAACAGAGGGTTACCGTCGACGATAAAATGGAATGACCCATGTTAGTATTTCTCACGGTCATCTCTGTTCACACAAGTGTATGACTGCAAAGAAGGTCTCTTTGATACATGGATATCTTCCTTGAAATAGATGACCTCTAAGGACCTGTCCAGCAGAGAAAGGTTGGCACATAAATCCACTAAACCACCACTCAGGCTCTAAATTTACACTCGTTCTTGTCATATTTCATTCACCACCTCAATCTTCTAATTTTTGTGTCTTCCTCTGTACACTAAATAGACTGAATATTTAGAGCTCTAGCCTACACCTTGGTTATCATGAAAACCAAATAATCATCAGAATTTGATTCTCTCTAGCTCCCAAGACATGAAAATCATTCAAAGTTAGGAACTCTAAACCTTTCATGGGTAATGGTCTGAAAACTCAATAAATGTTACGGACCTACTCACAAGAAAAAAGCTTTTGCATAAGATTTCACAGCATTTATAACCGTTCTGAAGACAATCCATGAACTGATAAGACTACCAAGTTAAGAACTTGTGTGTGTGTGTGTGTGGGGGAACTGAAGTAATGATGAACAGGCAATATATAGAAAGCTTTTCTTTTCCTTTACAACAAAGTACTTTATAAAGTGGTCCTTCTACTATGACAATTGCATCTGTTTCTTCCCCTTTCTCACCCCATAGCAAACCTGCTCACCAAGGAAAGATGAATGACTTCCCTTCACAGTTCTTCAATCTTATTCAAAGAAAACATTTCAGTAATGCACCCATTTCCATTCTTCTCACCATAAACTGAGTAAATTTAAAATTTCACATACCATAAAGTCATCAACTTTAGACATTTTTTTCTTTTAAATTTATCAAGGTGACTTGAGATACAAATGTTTGCGTATCATGTAGAAAAAATTTTAAAGCCTTTAGAGGTTAGGTATGTAGGTAAAACAACTGTTTAATCTGTTTTCAGATAAAAATCTACCATAGCATCATAGTAAGTATATATTATTAATGATAATTTATGATAGCAATGGTTACAAATTATGTAAAATGTATTATTTATACAAAACGCAAAACAGGAGTATGTTTTCTGGTGGTTGGAGACAGTGTTTATAGCACATGATATTTATTTTTTTATTTATTTTTTTAAGATTTTATTGGAGAATTGGGGAAGGGGACCAGTCAAGTTGTTGTTCTTCAGTCTTCGTTGTGGAGGGCACCACTGTTGCAGCTCGTGTCGGCAGCTCGTGGCCTCTAAGCTCAAGGTGCCGTGTTCAATCTTAGTTGCAGGTGGGCGTAACCACCATCCCATGTGGGAGTTGAACCAGCAGCCTTGTTGCTGAGAGCGCATACTGTACACTCCGGGTGGCAGCTCAGCTCAAGGTGCCGAGTTCAGTCTTAGTTGCAGGTGGGCATAGCCACCATCCCAATGTGGGAGATGAACCCAACAGCCTTGTTGTTAAGAGCACACGCTCTCTGTCCACTGAGCCATCCAGTCGGCAGCTCAACTCAAGGTGCCAAGTTCAGTCTTAGTTGTGGGTGGGCATAGCCCACCATCAAACAGGCAATCTTGTTGTTGCACCAGCTGAGCCATCCTGCTCAGCGACAGCTCAGCTCGGGCGCAGGGTCAATGGCCCATGTGGGAATCGAACCGGTGGCCCTGTTGCTCAGAGCTCGCACTCTTAAGCCAACTCTTAACTAACTGAGCCATTCGGCCGGCCCAGCACGTGATATTTATGAGGCATCAACCACATTTTTGTTATAGAAAATATCAAGAGTATCTATAGTGAGAAAACATTGAAAAACTGTATCTTGTATTACCTTATGAACCAGTTTTTATGTTTCAATAAATAGGTTACTTCTGAGGTAAAATGTTAAAGTGTTGGGATCTGGAAATTAAATGCCATTCATACTTATAGAAGAAAAACAATGAATTCGCTCTGAAATGAGTTGTTCTTGACCGGAAGATTAACATAGGGGGAAAAGAGTTAAATTCCTTGCAAAGGACTGAAATGAGATATTACAAACTTAACGAATGTTCCAAACATAAAATACAAAGTCCAATTTTTAAATTAATTTTTGTCAAATTGTTTTATAAAGATTAAAGTATTCCTAGATACTACCCAGTATCTACGACTGCTCACACTAATTTGAAAATGTTTTAAACTTAGTAAACACTACTGTTTCTTACATTTATTTTATCCAGTGGTAAGTACTGAGTAGTGAGACAAACCATACATGGAACAAGTCTATTTTAATGATACATACTTAATATTTTCTCCTACTTAAAAAAATTTGACATTTTATTACCTCCAACAGAAATATTACTAGTTTTATGATCAATAGAATGTAATTAGAGGAAACACCTCAGGACTCTGAAATAAACAAATGAAAGTATGGAGAGACAGGGAATTCAGTTACTCAACATAAAATCCACAAAGCAACTCTTTGTTGAAGTAGTTACTGTATAAATGTACTCTTAACTAAAAACAAAGAAAAGGACAGCCACAATCAAAATAAAACAGCCACTGTATGATTAAGCCATGACCCCAGGGCCTTTCCCTTTAAAGGTACAGGAAGTAGGATTGACACCAAAAAAGAACACTGTTACAAAAACAAGAATTAGAAGTAGGAGATGAATACATGTAGATAGAAATCAAGTGAGGAAGATAATGACAGTGAACCAAAAACAATTTTAAAAAGTAAGGACAAGACTAAGTAGAATTACCAAAAAATTCTAGTAACATCCTCTCAGAACTGAAGGCTGGCCAGTAAGATTTCTTCTGTTATCTGTGAGAAGGGAAGGGTGGGAGTTCCTATTTGTTTTAAGTAATGATGAAAGCCAATTGTTGAGCATAAATTTAGCAGACTTAAAAACAGCAAATTTCACAAAATTAGGTAGCAGAGGGATAGCTCAACTTCTTTGATAATTTGATTCTGACAATCAGTAAAATAATAACTATGGCCACCTATTCAAAAGATGGTTTCATATTTTTCACTTGGTAACTTTTTACATGGTGAATCAAACAAAAACAAACAAAACCATCCCTGATAGTAAACCATAAGGGGGAATCAAGTTGAACAGAGGTTAATCCTATGCTGCTTGAAAGATCTAGATTGCAGTTGGTACATGAAGTTACACAATTTGGGGCCTCTGAACAGGGAAGGCTGCAAGGGCTGGCATGATATTCTGCTGTTCCGAAGGCAGTGCACCCCAACGCCTTTTAAAACCAAAACCCCAGTAAGTGATAGGATGGGAGACAGAACTATCTCCGCTGCTTGCACACTAGTAGTGCAAACCACTGTCATCTCTGCTCTGGCCTACCAGTTTCCCCCATCATCCGAAAGTAGAGCGTTCCTATGCAAACGCTCGTAAACTAAAATGCCATACAGAGAAGAGGCAATTACCTTACGATACATCTTGCTAAGGGATGCACAAAATAAACTGAGATAAAGCACAGATGTTCACAGACACAGTTCAAAGCTATGGAGACTTGATGTTGATATGCTGAGTGCAGTTCACATGGAGGTAGCTTGGCGGGGCCACTCTTGCTGCTGGGGTGCACACTGCGTCTATAACAGTTTGTTGCAAAACCAAAACTGCGCGGTATTTTCCCGTTCCCCTTTTTTCTTAAAAGCAAACATCTTCTTATGATTCCTTTCGGTTTGCACAAACAGGTACCAATATAGGTCTTTCGTAAAAGCGAAGTGACATAACGTGAACATTCGAACAGCTTGGGGGTGGGGTGGGCGGGGTGGGAGGGAGTATACCTGTATTGCAATTGCCTCCTAAGCCATTGTCCTGCTTCTATGCTTGCCCTCCACCCCTCAAACACAGTTTATTCTGCACGCCAAAGCCAGAGTCTTTTTAAAGCATTATCATTTTACAACGTTACTAAACTTTCCAATGGCTTCCCATCATAGTTGGAATAAAGCGGGGTAACACAGTTCTGTGTGATCTGCTGGCCCAAACCTACTGTGAGCCATCTTTGAACAGACTCTCCTCTGTGCCCTGTTCTTGAAACACAGCGTACCTGTGGTCCCGACTTTGCAGAGGGCCTGTTCCGCTGCCTGTGATGGCTCTGCTCTGTGCTGAAGTCTTTGTTCCACCATTGCTCAGCATTCAGCTCTCACCTCTCCACCTGTATGTCTCATACTGTCCATCTGAGCCCCTCCCTAGTGATGGTCACCTGCAAAGCCTCTCGCTCTATTTCCACAAGTGTGTTCTTGTGCATGTGCACTTGCTCACTCCACCTCACTTGGAGACTCCCCACTTACACCCTTCTCCTGCTCTCCCTGTGCATCAACCACCATTCTTTTAAGCAATAACCTAGTTCCAAATTTTTCTACTCCCATAAACACAGCTTTCTTTGCCTACAACCACTTAAACCAACAACCAGCATCACCAATTTAGTCATAACCATTCCCTAATGCTGGCCTGGAGAGCTTACTTTTCACCTACTGAGTTTCTAACCTTGCTAAGAGGATGGCTCATGGGCACCATTCTCTTCTACTCACAGTGATTACCATAGCGCTAAGAAAATATTCTGCGATCAGTCCATGTTTCTAATAGAATAAGAACACTCTAGCTCCCTCTCCCCTTTGATTCCCTTAAATCAACTGAATACAGAGGGTCCTGAAGTTTCCCTCAGCATCGTTTCATTATAACATTGATGAGATGCCACAGGAACTTAACTTCTGTTTGTTATCAACCAACCTATAGTAAAATTGGTTACGTTATAAGTCGTTTCCCTTGACGTCGCAAAACCCATCAATGACTATTCAATGAGGACTTACTGTACTAGGGAATAGATGTCCTATAGCTTGATCAAAGTGGAAAAAAAGTCTTGGCCACTGGAAAAGATTCTCTATGTAAAAATCTTTGCAACTAAGCTAATTATATATGAGAACATGTGCTTCATTTTGTTTTTTCCAAAGTGGTGATGAGATGAATAGTAATTCTTCCATCTTGTCTCAGCTACAGTCTCTTGATGAGAAGCAGACACTATAATATGAATGTGTAGGGTTAAGGGAAGTTTATGGCCACAGATCAGAATG
>NW_017731717.1:803720-851400 GCF_001890085.2 Hipposideros armiger
AATACACTGGAATAAGGTATCAAAAATTCAGGTTCAAATATCTACCTTACTTTTTCTACCAACCTAACCATATTATAATTTACTTTCAATCATTCAGTTTCTTAAGAAACATTTATTGAGCAACCTACTCTATTATATGGGCTCTGTGCTAAGTGCTAGTTATAAAAGCAGCTCAAAGAATAGTTGGGGGGGCAGATAATGAATCAAACATCAAATCATCACTCAAACATATAATTACAAAAGGGGATAAAATACCACAGTAGCAGAGCAAAAAGGACTGTAAAAGCACACACAGCCAGAACTGGAGAGGGGAGCCAAGGCCAAGCCTCATCAGTAGTGCTATGAGCTGGGATCTCGATGCAGAGCGATGGGAAGGTCTTACAGGTTTTAAGTAAGGTAATGAAATGTTGAGATGTTCATTTTAAACATCATTTCAGCTATTTCAATAATTTACATATTGACAACACCAGCCTCCAGCTTATCGTTTACATAAATAAGTTTACTACACAAATACTCATTTCATGTCTACAACGTGTCAAGAGCTAAGAAATTAATCAGCAAAAATATGGCAGCACAGAGCAGAAAACAGGCAATTTAAATACAGTGAAGTAAGAAGAATCTTACAGTGACTACAAAGGGTTGTCAAAGAATATAGGGAGGATGCTTAATGCAGACACAGGAGGTGAAGAACTCTCAAAGGAAGAGGAGTCTATGCTGAGACCAGAGGAATGTGTGAAAGAGGCAAACCAGAGATGGAGAGTAAAGAATAAAAGTGGATCCACCTAAGACAGAGAACCTCATGTCACTAAATCAAAGGCTCATGATTAAGAGAGTCACAGAATGCTCAAGGAACCGAAAAAAGTTTAATGTGGTTCTAGGCTTAGGGCGTACTTGATGAGAAACAAAGTTAGGAGTTGTAAACAGGAGTCGGATCACTTAAGCACATGTAAACCATGTTTAGATTCTATTCTAAAAGCAAGAAGCAGACATTGAAAGGCTAAGAAGGGGTTTGCCAAGGCCAGTCTTGCATCTACTCAAGAACTCTCTGGCTGCAGTGTAGAGAATAGATTGGAGCCAGTAGGAAGCTGTGTTTGAAATCCAGGAGAGAAATGGTGGAGGCCCGAGCAAGGGAAATAACCAGTAGAGATGGAGAAAAATAGAGAAGATAGAAATGCTTTTAGAATTGAAAGGACTTGGTGATTAATTCAATGTGAGAGGAGACAAAGAGGTAGAATGCAATGATGAATGCCAAGTTTCTGACCTAGTGATAACTGATGGAAACAGGGGAAGAGCAAAGGAAAAGCAAAGCTCTAGGGGTGTGGGCAAGAAAAGGAGGAAAAGGAGATTTTCTCTTGAGACGTTTCCAGTGTCTTTGGGTGAGACATGCAAGTGGAAATGTCCAGGAGAGAACTATATGGTACTGAGGGTGAGAAGAGTGATCTGGGCTAGAGATAAAGATTTGGAAGTCAAGAGCGTACAGTTGTTACTTGAAACCATGGTCCCATCATGTGAGAAGAGGGTTTAGGATAGGACCATACAGACACCAACATTAAGAGGTGGTAAACTAAGAAAGTTCAAATGGAAACAAAAGCCATGGCCATAGACTTAGGAAGAAAACAGGAGAATATGCTGCCATTAAAATTTAACAGCAAGTCAAATCATAGCTTTTCTACACTAAATTCCTTACATAAAGATGAGGTTGAGCTTGGTAGAGATCTTTCTCTGGATCTAAATTTGGGTGAGAGTATTCCACTTCCTCAAAACATATAATTAAGTTCTTCTTCTTGGGCTGGAAGATTTGTGATTTTGTTTAACACATTTATAAACTTAAAGGAAAAATAAAATACATATATTTAACTTAAAAATATAATAGCAAATATATAGTCTGTTAAAAGGTTATGGGTGTTAGAGTCAAATGGACCTGAATTGAAATTCCGACCTTTGTCATTTCCTAGTTATGTGACATAGGGCAAGTTATTTAGTCTCTATAACTTTGTGTTTCCTCATATTACATTCTACTACCCACAGTACAGATATAGAGCTGTTCAATTTTCTTGAATCAGAAAGCCAACCCCACTGGTGCCAGTGAAAACAGAACTGATCATGGTTACAAATACTCTCCTTGTTGGGAAATCCAATGGTAAATTTCAATCCTTAGCCTGCTGACACTATCAGAAGCATTATATAAAGATGATTACCACTTTTTAAAAACACCATCTTTGTTTGGCTTCTGGGTAACCACGCTACCTTAATTATCTTCTGGCCTAACTGGCCCACTTCCTTTCAGACTTTTTGTTGATTCTTTCATATGCCCAGGCTCCATATTTGTAAACACTGGTATGCCCAAACTCAATCCTCAATGTCCTTCTCTATCTACTATCACTCCTCAGGTGACCTCATCTAGTCTCACGGCTTTTAGTATCACTTACATGCCAAAAACATCCAGATTTGCATCTTCTGTCCATCTCTCCCTTTTTAATGCCAGACGCCCAATGGCCTACTCCACACATCTTCATGAACGTCTAAACAGCTTTTGAAGAGTAAGCATGCTCTCCTGATTCTCCCTCTAACACTAGTCTCCCCACAGTATTCCTCATCTTGTTAAATGGCAACCCCATTCTTCTAATTGCTTGTACTCAAAAGTTGAATCATCAATGACTCTTTTTCTCTCATCCCACCCCCAGTATTAGCAAATTCTTCAGCTCCATCTTCAGGATATATTCAACTAGCTCAAACCATATTCGCCTCTATGACCCTATCTGAACAATATCATCTCTCTTCTGGATGGCCGCCATCGTTTTCTAACAAGTGTCTCTGCTGACATTCTTGACTCTTTTAACAGTATATTAAGAAGAGCCAGAGTTATCTCTTTTTAAAGGTTTAATCATATCTGGTTAGCTCCAAAGCTTTTTATACCTTAGCTTCCCATCTCACTCACAGGAAATGCAGATTCTCTATGGCCTTAAAATCCTATCCGACCAGCCTTCCCTGCTCACTCCTGTTTTCCTCTTATCGCTCCTCACCTCATTCCCTATGCTTCAGCTACGTGGATCTCTTTGCCATTCCTGGAACACCCCCAAGCATGCTCCTGTCTCCGGAACTCTACACTTGCTATTCCCTTAGATACCCTCGTGGTTTGTTCCTTCACTGGTGTCATGGAGATCTATGCTCAAAAGTCCCACTGTAAAATAAACCATCCATGGCAACTCCCTGCCAAATTATAAATATATAAAGAAAAACCCCTCACCAATATTTCTTATCACCCTTCCTTTGCTTCTCTTTCTCTAGAGCCCTTTCTATAATATATAATTTACTTATTCTATTGTCGGTCTCCCCCGCCCCCTTATAAACTCCATGAAACCAGGGGCTTTATCTGTTTTTATTCTCTGTATCCCCAATATCTACAACAGTGCCTGGTATTTAATAAATATTTAATATGTAAGTAAATTAATAAAATATGTATAAAAATTCTTACAGTATAGATGTTCAACAAAAGGTTATCCTTATTATTTGTGGAAACTTAAAAACTCAAGTGTTAAGTACCCCAAAATTAATGGGGCAAATAATACTGGTGAAGTTGAAAGAGAACGCTATATTCTAGGAATTATTTTCCTGTAGACACTGAATTATTATTTTAAGACAGAGTTTCATTTGGGGAGGTTCATATAGTTTATCATATAAAACCCTTCTGCCAAACTGATTTTGAATGAAATAAACAATATTTTAAAAAAAGTTTTATAACTTTAAATATTTGCCATATTGACATGAATAATCCAAAAACAAACTTAGTAAAATTATGTTTCTTTCAAGTAAAGGTAATACATATTTTGAAAGGCACAAGGTATTTACTAATATTCTATTTATAACAATTAGAAAGAGCTCCAAGAAATATGTGCACTGAGAAATAAGTAATAGAGGGCTTCATTGCTTTAGATTAAACATAATAGGAGGAACTGTAATGTACTTACTAGACTGTTAGCTGGTGCTCCAGAACCAGTTTAATAAAATCCTCCCAGAATGGGAGCAGAAGAGAAAAAAAGACCCACAGCTCTCTGGGAACGTAAAGGGAAGCTTATTTACGCCACCAGCTAACGATGGAAAGAAATACTGCCAACAAGGTTATAAATGCTTGTTATGTGCATAAATGGTACACGAATAAATGAATGTTAATTATAAGAAATGATCACTCAGGTATGACCACATTGCCCATCATAAACTCGTAATAGAAATCTGGGAGTTCAAGTTCTAATGTTCTCCTTTTTCTGACACTCACATGAGGAGTAAGGAAGAGCCTTCAAGTATAAAAACTGAGCTCTAGGAGGAAAAAAAAAAAAATCACCCCTCTAAAGGTTTGAGTTGCTGCCTTAGGTAAGTGGTACTAGTCATGTTATTTGAGATCTCTTAGGAAGTGGAGCACAATTCAGGGTTTCTCTATGTCGCCTCATCTCCAGACAGCTGGAAGAGATGGGAGACACCCAGGCACCCCGGACCAAGTCCTGCTGGCCCAGAACGCAGCCCTCAACAAGGGCTTCCTCTACAGAAATCAAATGCCAGGTAAAATCAGGTTTTGAATGGTAAAAGAAAATAGAAATAAATTATGAAAGAGATAAAGAAATTATGAAAGAGATATTATTCAAGAGACAGAAGAGAAAAATAAGGGTATGAGTCAGTAAGGTGTGAAAGTAAATGTTACCACACTCCCCACACACACCCCCCCACACACACACATACATACATACACACACACACATTCTGTACACAAAAGAATAAGGTTACATATGCCTTAATTTTCACTTTTCAAACCTGTAGGATGATGTGACAGATTCCAGTCTCATATTATTCCTCACATTTTTCAGGACTATCAAAATCACACCTGGAATGACAGGATCTGTAAAGTCACCTGTGTGAAGACAGCTGCGTTCAAACTCCGCACTGAATGCGATAGCTCCTAAAAATATGCAGGCTGCTGTGAGGTTTCAGGGAAAAAAGTAGGTTACACTTTTCCCCATAAAGGCCTGGGTGACTCAGAGTTTAATGATAGGATACATACGCTTTCACCCCTAGGTCACTGATTCTAGGGTGATTAGAGCAGACAGTCATTTCAGGGCACTGCCGTGGAGCAGCTGCTTTGTTCACAGTCTGTAGGAGAACTGTGCTGCATGTTTCTATTAATACTCACTTGACAGGTGTATACATTCCAACTCTTGCATCTGCCAA
The DNA here is from genome assembly GCF_001890085.2 of Hipposideros armiger. Taxonomy (NCBI): domain Eukaryota; kingdom Metazoa; phylum Chordata; class Mammalia; order Chiroptera; family Hipposideridae; genus Hipposideros; species Hipposideros armiger. The sequence goes on from NW_017731717.1 coordinate 808,938, forward strand.
TCGCGACCACTTTGAAGCCGAGTGATGAAAGCCACAACAGCTGTTACCTTTAGAAAGCTCTTAGCATGCCCAATTCTCTCCTGTCTTTATCTAAAGCACTAAATATTAATACTCCATATCATGACAGACTGTATGGGCTAAAACCAAAACCATGAAAGAAAGATATTTGTGGAGGACTTCTGAAATGAGCACAACATCCTTCTATGAAACAAAGAAGACCACAACCTTCCCTCCTAGGAAAGTGTGGGAAAGGCCAAGCCGGCTGAGAAGGTCAACATGTTTAATGGCTTAGTGACTTGTAGGAGACTCTGTGCTTTAAACAAGGTCATACGCGCATACCTAGGTCACTGGGAAACGCACTTCTAAATTTTTTGTCCAAAGATTTACGTACCCAGGCAATATAAACCCGTAACCCCCACTGTCTCTTCCATGTTGCTCTAGGGCAGCGGTTCTCAACCTTCCTAATGCCACGACGCCTTAATACAGTTCCTCATGTTGTGGTGACCCCCAACCATAAAATTATTTTCGTTGCTACTCTATAACTGTAATTTTGCTACTGTTATGAATCATAATGTAAATATCTTTTTGTTTTCCGATGATCTTAGGTGACCCCTGTGAAAGGGTCATTCGACCCCCAAAGGGGCTGCGACCCACAGGTTGAGAACCGCTGCTCTAGGGCCTCTAAGACAATGCTTATGTAGTGCCAGAGATGGTAATTTATCAGTTCACCCAGTCACCATGACGACTAGTAACTGGATGGCACCTACTGCACTGTAAAGTCATTCCACTAAGAAGGGTTCCCCACAGGCCCCGTCACAGCAATAACTGGAAAAAAATTGTGTTTTGAAAAATTAAGCTATTATTTTTTAAACAACAGTATGGAGAGATTTAAGTCACCGCCTAATCTGCTATGTCTGTACTGAAATAATGACGATGCCTACCTATCAACCTTTACCACATGGTCAGTCCATGGCACTAATGGAAATAAGACTTATAATCTAAAAATCCATGTTCCTACTTTCCACATCCATATTCATACCTTCTTTCAAAGAACTCAGCATCTCCTTATAGGAGGGAGTTAACTTAACCAGGCAATAGTCCAACTCACATTGAGCACGGATTTTTAATCTTTGTATAAAATGTTTACTAGGGACTCTGCTTTCTTTTCTTAAGTGATGTTAAATAATGCACTATGGCACCGACTCAAAATATGGTGAAAATAGTCACTAATAACTTTTTGTTTCAAATATATCATTTTCTTTTCAAAGGTCTTAAGAGTCCTGCAAGTTGAGACTCGAGAGAATTGCTTCTGTCAAACCCAAGAAACTTATAAAATGAGAAAGAAAGCACTCACTAGGCCTTTTTGATCTGGTTCGGTCAGTCAACAAAACAACCCTGTGGTTTGACTTTGTTTTGCTTCAGAACTGGTGTGTCATTACAAATCACAGTCTGCAACTCCATTTCATTGATGAGGACATTAAGGCACAGAGAGGCTCAGTGACACGGAAACACAAACCCTTTGAGCAGAAGGGACCTTAGCATTAACACAGATCAGAAATATTACAACCACAAGTCCCTATTTTTATCCAATTGAAAGAATGCCGTTTTTGTATAAGTTAAAAGTTCATCTAAAAACTCCTCACTTCTAAGTTTAATAACAAACTTAGCAAAGCTGGTAGTTTTGTCTGCTTTCAGTCTTTGTCTTGTATCTTAACCATCAAGAAACTCAGAGTAGAACCTAGCACCCAAGCAGAACACCACTTCACAGCTGTGGTGCCTGGGGGGTGACCTCATCCTTTCTTTGTCACTCAGCCCTTCATACATTCAATAAGTATTAGTTGAATGTCTGTTATATGTCAGACATTCTAGATTCTAAAGATACAGTAGTGAACAAATCATGTGAAAACTCCTGTCTTCGTGAAAATTAATTACTGAAGAATAAGATAGAGTATGATGATGCTGTGGAGAGAAAAAAAGGAGGAAAGGAGACTGGGCATGTGGGGTGAGGCTCAACGTTGAAACAAGTGGTTAGTGAAGGCCATAAGGGTGATATGTGTATAGAGACCTGGAAGGGAGGAGGAGGAGACGGAAGCAAGCAAAGGGAATGGCATCAGGGCTGTTCCAGGCACGAGGAACAAGGGCAAGCCCCCTGAGGTGGAAGCATGCTTGGCCTGCATGACTCACCTTTTTGTTGTTGTTTGTTACTCTGAATAAAGTATATTTTTCGTTATTGAAAGTTCTCTCAAATACTTTGGAAGGAGAATCAGGAACATACATACAATCATGAACACTGAAAACAACCTTTAGACACTATGTAGCTTCAGAGGACCAGTGGTTGTGTATTGCAGAGACAATTCACTCACCTTGCCACCCTCCCACTCCCCGTTTCTTCTCTTCTCCACTACAGATCAAAAACACTGACTTCCTCAAAGTGACTTACAGAAGTAAAATAATAATAATAATAATAATAATAATAATAATAATAATAATAATAAATATGCATCTGCTTTGGGGAAAGGGCCTACCTTACAGAAATCAAACTGCAATGCAGAGTACAGGATCCCACAATGCCTATCTCCCTTGAACTTGTAAACCCACAGTATTTGTAACCAGCATTTAACTCAGTGCTACCTGGTAATGTTACTATTTATATTTCATTGTATGCTACTTTGTATTGTTGTGTACACATCTGCACTCACAGTGACTTCCTTGGAGCAGGGCCCATATCTTAAGAATGTTGAATCCCACCACAGGACTTTACACTTGGGGCATCAATATCTGTTTGATGGTGATGTCATAGAAACTACCACAATGAGCAGCAGCCATTCCTCCTGTTTTAAGTGTCTGTTTGTGGATAAAGCATGAAAGAAACATAGTTTCTTATAGACATTTGGATAATCTCAACTATCTTGGTCAAGATACATTTTGTGTAACATTCCATCCTGTCTAAATTTCCTTTTGCACTTTCAATTGAGCACAGTACACACTTTCGGTCTAGACAAGCATGGATTAACCACAAAACACAAAGGAGCCTCACTGTGTGGAATCCTGTTCAGGCCACTTCAGCCAATGTTATTAAACACTATTACAGGAAAGGGATTCAACATGAAACTACCAGATACTGGGAGTATAAGACATTGCCATATATTCTAGCAAGACAGACACAATAAAGAGCAACTTCAGAGCTTCTAAAACAGGCAGAAGTCTTTTGAAAGTATAAGCAGCGGCCTGGGGAGTGAGTTAAGGCTTCACAGAAAAGTTGGCACTTGAACAGCCAGAGTTTTGAAAAATAAAAAGGACTAGGACAATCAGACATGGGATCAACGGGCATTCCGGATTGTGCAAAACACAGGCAGAACCATAACAGATTGAAAACTGCTGGAAGAACACTTTCACAGCATCAGTGAAGGAAAGCTGCTGGTCTGTTGTACTCAAGCTTTCCAAGAAAAACAACAACAACAACAAAAAACAACAAAAAACACACAAGCCTTTAAATAAGGAGCTGAGAAGAAAGTTTCACCAGTGCTTGTTTTGTTAAACCTCTGAGCTCTGCTTTGCTCCCTCTTAAAGAAATAAAGTACTGTGCTGGCATAAAACTTCAGCGAGGAAAAGTACTTCAACTTTACTGTGGAAAAAGAAAAAACTGAAAAGTGGGCAAGGGCCAAGGAATAAATAAATTACATTCTTCTGGAATATATCCATGGAGCAAAATTTAAAAATCAGGTATCATGGACTGGAAATAATTCCAATCTTTCTCATTACCAACTCAATACATATTATTTTATGCCCAGTATTTGTTAATTTCTGGGATACCAGGTCTATGAGGCACTCTCACTGCCCTCCTGTTTGAGCAAGCTCTTGTTTTCCATCTAGTAAAAGAAATAAGCAGAGGGTAATTCACTGTACCCTGTTTCTTCTGCGGTTGCCAACCAAAACCTGAAGCTCAGAGCAATGTTAAAATTTCAGTCAAGTTAACCGGTGAGGACAAAACACACTTAAATAATGACATGAGGACAACAACTGAGATGTGAGAAACTGATACAGGTCCTCGGGTAAGGGTGCCTCAGCACCTCTTCCTGTGAGCAGGGAGCTGGCGAGCTGGACTTCCTGGCCAGTGATTTGGAATGCTGAGTGGGGCACAGAGGAGGGGACAGAGGGGTGAAGTTACCTGGGAACTCAGGTAGACTTTGAGGCACTCCTCGCACACGGCCTTCTTGCAGCAGGGCAAGGGCTTGATGGGCTTGTCTTCCAGGCACACCCGGCACATCAGCACCATGAGGGGCGCATAGGGATCCCCTACCCCACCCAGGCCAGAGTAGGGTGGAGCTCCCAAAAGGCCGGGCACGGAGAACGGCTCGGGCGCCAGGTAGAACTCCAGCTCAATGCTGCCGCCATCGGGAGACAGGGGGTCCGTTGGGAGGGGCAGCCGGGGACTGGGAGGGTCCGTCACCGGCGGAGCCCGAGGTGGCGACGCGGGCGGCGAGCAGTGCTCGGCAGCGGGCTCCGGGGGCAGGTCGTTCTCCACGCAGTACACGGAGCAGAAGACTTGTCTTTTGGCGGGGGCCGGGCGCCGCTGACCCAGCACGTCTAAGACCAGCGCGTCCCGGGTCCCGACGCGGGTCCTGGGCTGTGGCTCCTCTCCAGGGGGCGCCTCCTGCTGCTCACCCCCTCCCTCGTTTCGGTCCCCAGCTTTCTCCTCCTCCTCTTCTAGCTGCTGCTGCAAAGTCTGGGGGTTGAGGGGTCCGGTGAGTGCCAGTCCCGCGGGCTGCCCGGCTGCTTCGCTCTTCGTCCAGCCCGGGGCTGCCCGGCTCCTCGCGGGCTCTCGGGCGCCCGGGTCCGCGCAGCCCGAGTCGCTTCCGCAGCCACTGGCGCTCGGCTCCGCGGAGGCGGCGCGCGGCCCGGGCGCCCCGGCGCTGTCACCCCGCGGCCTCGGGGGCTCGGGGTGGCCTGGGGCGCCTCCAGCGGGGTCTCCCGCCTCCTGGGGCCTGCCGCCGCTCACCGTGCTCTGCTCCTCGCCCATCGCCGCCCGCGGCCCGCGCCGCCGCTGCCCATCCAGCCGCCGGGACCCCCACCCGGCGCCGGCGGGCAGCGGGGGCAGCGGCTCGGCTCGACTCGCGGCTCCGCTTCTGCTTCCGGGTCCCTCCTCCGGGGCTGGGACGCCCCGAGCTCCCTCCGGGGAGCCCGTGCTCCCGGGCCGCGGCGCGCGGGGAGCCGGGCCCGGCCCGCTGCTCCTCCTCCTCCTCCTCGTCCTCCGGCGGGGCCGGGCACCGCCTCTGGGGAGCCAAGGGCCGCTCGCTCCGGGCGCGAGTGCGCCCGCCCCACATGCAGATCGGGGCGGCGCCGGAGCCCCCACGAGCCCCGGGAGGGGCAGAGGGGTCCAGAGGGAGGCGGCCGTCAGTCCCGCGCCATCGCCGGTCCCCGCCGCGGGCCGCGCGGGACGGGCCGCCGGAGGGCGGTGGTCCGAGGGGGTCGAGGGGCCTGTGGCGCCGCCGCGGCGTGCGCCGGGAGGTGCAGCCGGAGCGCGAGCGAGCCGCCGGGGCCCCTGGGGCAGAGGCTGGAGCTGGCGACCTCCCTCGGCTCCTGCTTCACCTAGCGCCGTCCTCGCTGCCCCTCACCCCACCCCTTTGGCGCACACCTCCCCACACGTAAACACGCGCGCAGGCACCCGCGCGCTCAGTCACACGCACACCCCGAGTGGGTGTGATCTAAGAGTCGTGATGCGCTCTCGCGCCCGGAGTTCACACTCGGTCCCAACAAAACCCTTCCGAGCAGGCGGGCGGTCCTTCGGGCTACGCGCTAAGCAGAACTTCCTACAAAAGAGCTGGAGCCAGAAAACACTGGCCGTTGAGGATTTGGTTGCTCTTGGTTCTCATGGGCCCATCCCATTTTAAGACCTTCAAAGAGAGAGTTCAGAGAAATCACGCTAGGAATTCTTAGCTCAGGATGCACGCGGTATACACAACTGTTTTCTGCTAATGGGGTAAGAAGGGTCTTTGAAACCCACAAATAGGGCAAAAATTGCTTTTAACCTACTCCTCCAACTGGAGTCCTTATAAGAGAAGATAACTAAGATTACTCCCCCCCTCCTCTTCAATGTTTTTTTAAGAACTATTTTTAACCCATTAAATATTTCAAGTTGCATAGCACAATGTAGCAAGATGGCCTGGCCTAATTAATAAACTGGATCACTGGTGGGAAACATGAGGCGTTTTATTAGCATAACCATGTTTATCCCCCAAACTGTTTCCAAGACAACAATTATATTTGAGCCAGAACTTAATCATGTGTTGATCTATCTTTATTTTACAGGAAGTATTAGTCACCCAGACTGGTGTGATTTAGTTCCCTAAAGCCAATGAAAACATTTTTGGGAAGCCAACCCTTGCTTTTTTTCATCTTGTGAGAGAATTCAATTTACACATTTATGTCATAGGAAGGAGCTGTGAAGTGTGTACAATCTATCTTATCTTGAAGCTGTTGCTGGGTTGTTCTAAAATATTTTCCAAATCAGATACAAATGCTATGCAATACCGAGAAAGCAGTGTGACACCAAAGAAAGTTTCTGTCACGTGTGTCTAACAGTTGTACCCCAAAGGGATAAATCCAACCTATCAGCCTAAATGCCACCTCACTTATCAGTCTGACCCAAGAATGAAGGATTCTGTTTTGGCAGATTAAGTGCTATTGAGGGATTTTTTTTTTTTAATCTTAGATAATTGATTTCCAGTTAACTGTTCTTTTCTCCAAATAATCCCTTTAGTGTTTATTGTCTTAAAGTCGGGGACAAGAAGTCCACATGTAGGTGCCTTTTGTGTATACTAACTGTGATATAAAAATAACCTGTGCTTTCCAGGTGACAACAGGCTGAGAATCAGACTAGAATAACAATACACTGTCTGTAGCAATCAAACCCCTCAAGGTCCTCCCATAGTTTTGGAACTCCTTCCTCCACACACGTTTGTCATACGTCTTCCAAGAATTTGTTCTTGCAATACCCACCATTTTGTTCCTTATCACTCAAGTTTCAGTTTACTGGCAGTGGCTTTCCTTGACATTGAGCTAACTAGAAGTCACTGCTGGGATTCCTGAAGGCAGCCCACAGCTCTCAGACCTACTTACTGACATGTCTTCCTCCCTACAGGATTCGGTTAGCCTTTGTGACAATAGAACCATGGCATGCCGTATCTCCACGCTCCAGACAGACCCAGACTTGCCTGAATCATGGGCCCAGCATCGCCTGGTGTTCCATCTAGGATCCAGGAGACACCAGCAGTTTGGAAATGAGTTGAAATGCAAAATTAAAAATGCCGGTTCTACCATAAATTTCCCCTGAAAAGAAATTAATGAAACGTCTATAATGATTGTGTGGATAGGATTCACTTTTTAAAAAGAATTGTTTGAAAATATAGTTACCATAGCATAAATTTCACTTATCTATCACAAGCTTAATATTCTTGAAACTCATACCATCTGCTCCCCACCAGGCTGTACACAGTTGTTAGTACAACATAAGCACTGACTGCCACTACCAGTTTCAACTCTCAGTATTTCTTAATAAGCTGTGTACCTGCCCTAAACTCAAGACTTCAATATCAGGAGACAATGTCAAGTTTGAAAGTTGACATAGGCATCTGCTTTTGGTCATTATAGAACGTTATTTTTTTCTTTTATCACTTTTCTTATCCTGGCCGTTATTCATGACTTGTTTTGGCTCCCTTGAAAATTTTTATTCAGGCATTCTTTAGAAAATTAAAGAGCCTAGATTTATTAACTTATTAGAAAAATATTGTATCAGAAAAACTGTGAATCATTTACATTTTACAAATTAAAGGTAAACAAAAATTCTTTTTTAACTGTTGTGGAGAAGAAATACATAGCATGTAAAAATGCCATGAAATAATTATACAACAAATACTTTACTTGTTTTCTTACTAGTCCTTCAACTATCAAAACAGGTAAAAAGAAATATAAATCATTTTTTAAAAATTATTTCCTGAAGAGGGATGAACAGGGTAGAATGGTTTTCTAGGTCTTCTAAAAGACACAGTGGAATGTTGGCCCCCTTTCCTATTTTCTCCCCTCTTTACCCATAAAGGAAGAGAGCATGGGATTATTAGAGGGAAGGGGCATCAAATAGAAAAGAGAACACAATTATTTCACTTTCTTTTTCCACCTAAATTTCCTAAGGAAAATCCAACTAGCAGATTTTTCTGAGATAGTGTTAAAAATAAAACAAAACAATGTATTCTTTCAAATTATGAAATGAAAGCCCCAAAGCTTGGAAAACAGAGAAAACCAAGAATAAGAAGTAGTAGCAGGAGGAGGGTAAAAAGGAAGAGAAGAAGAGAAGAAAGAAGGAAGAAAGGAAGGCAGGAATCCAGGGAAGGAAGGAAGAACTCTAATTTACCCACTACTTGAAATCACCACGGAAATTACTTTAACATGTTGGTATATTTCATTCTCGTGTTTGCATCTGTGTGTATTAAAATATATTAAATTATTTATGCTTCTTTTGGCCATTTTTTCACTTGGTAATGTATCCTGAACATTTTTTACACTGTTAAAACATCTGTGCATCATCACGTTTTGTGACTATGAAGAATTTTACTATATAGATTTATTTACTATATAGTCATGATTTATTTAACCAATTGCATGTTATTAAAAAATTAGATAATTTATGGTTTTAAGAAAATACATACCACTTAATATATGTTAATATGTACTATTTGTGTACATTCCTAATATACCACAGCATAAAGTCCTAAAAGGTAAATTGCTGCAGAAAAAGGTAGATGTGCTGCTGAGGCTTTGAACACACATTATCACGGAAACTTAGCATCGATTTTTAATCCCATCAATAGTGAGGGTATGAGAGAGACTATTTCCCTAATCAATCTAAGGAGATGTTCGAAAATGAAAAATTCTGTAAATAGCATCTCACTTTTTAATTAATGTGCACTTTTTTTTAAGTAAAAAGGGAAAAATCAAATATTGACTGTTGATGACCCTTTGGATATTTACAATTTAGCGCTCTATGTTATGGCTCTCTATTCCTGAGGTTATGGTTCTGACAGCTCCCCTTCCTGATCTTTTTTTTAATTTCCTTTTTATCTTTTTTAGTGACAATCGTGCTCTAAAAATGTTCAGAACTAAACTCAGTCATAGTTATTACTTCTATATCTGTGCTGCCTTTCCCTCATTTCCAAAATACAAGTGCATTTATTTCAGTCCAGACTCATTCCCAAATGAATACTGTGCCAAGGAAATCCCATCTCTCAACTCATACTGTGAAAGCTCTTTGCATGAAGGCAAGGAGAGTTTCACTAATGGTGCAAAATCAACCCTCACTAACCTGAGAGAACCAGTTCCCTCTTCACTGAATGCGTCACCAAGAGCTTGCAGTTTAAAGGCAGCTCAAAGTTTCCACTACGGTGGTTTTTGTTTACCAGAAAGATGTCAGCCCTGGCTCGTCATCTAGAAATCCCCAGTCTTCTCTTCCCAAGACACATAGTCACATGAACAGAGAGGCAGCTCTCTCTCTTCCTCAACTTCCCTATTTGAAAGGGGTGTCAAGTCATAGTCTCCTCCACACAGGCTTTATTTACAGCAAGAGTCAGAAAAATTTACAGCCTGACTCCTCCCTGGCCCTGAGCCTGGAATGTTGGTTGGGTGAGCTAGAGCAAGATAAATCTCTTCTTGTACAACCCCCAGTACCATCGGAGCTGGGCAAGTCACAGTGAAGAAAATCGTTTTGTCCAAACAAAAGTTTAATCAAGCATCAGAGTAACAGAGCCGAAGATGCACTTGTACAAAACAGCACTTTTAGTTCTGAAAAGAGTTGAGGTTTTTCTTAGAAAAAGGACAAGTAAACCTCTTCCAAATTAGGGAATAAGTAAAAGGTAATTTAGATGAGATTTATTTAACACAATAGAGAAGTGCTTACAAAATTATGTTAAGTGAAAAGAGTAAGGAAAATGTAATGTATAGCATGAGAACAACTGTGGAGAGTATATTTGATAAAATAAGGGCAGAGGTAATAGGGGTTATTACAGAAGGGCGACGTGGTTATAATTTTCTTCTCTACTTTCTAAAATTTCTAAAACACTCTATTGCTTTTATAACAGCATAAAAAAGGAAAATATTTTTTAAAAAGAGGGAAACAGTTTAATGACCAGCAATTGGCTTGGTGTTAATAATTGCTGTTATTTGGGTATACACTCATGCCAATTAAGGTAAGTAAGTCCTATTTGCATTACAATTGAATTCAACAAATATTTCCCGGTTGTCTATTAGATCCTGTGTTAAGCTCTGGAAAACTCAGCTTACTGATTTGTTCAATGGAGAAAGTAATTCTTTCTTCCCAATTTTTTTCTTTATTATAATTTTTTAACGTCTATGAAACAATTTAACCTGTCAGGAGCATATTTTACCCATATTATGAAGCCCAGTTCTTAGCATTCTGCACCTTTTTACTTCTCAACATAACGTTTTTAAAGAAAAAAATGAAAAAGTCATTTGGTATAGTGAGTTAAGCATTATATAGAACTACGGTTCTCAAATCGTGTGCCAAGGTACCTTGAGGCACAGCAGAAAACGCCAACGGCACCATGGGACATTTCAAAGTCTTCAGGGAATCACAGCATCACCTGTTGGACACCATGTAAACTACTACTGTTAAGTTATTAGGAATTTCTTGGGGCCTAGTGGGTCCCATGAAAAATAACTGAGACCTAGGGCTCCATAAATTAAGAAAATTTGGAACCTTGGGTTCGAAACCTCAGGTATAGGGCAGAAACAACAGGATATAAATCCTAATCTCTTAGAAATTTGTATTTAAAATGTACAAGGACACTCATGTAGTCCAGGATTAACCTTGCCTAACAAAAGGTTTGGCCCTTGCCCCCAGCTCTTGGGAGGTAACGTCTAGGCCCTGAGTACAGGAATGGCCTAACTAGTGAGGCTCTTTGTTTACCTAGCATCCTTAGGCTATGCACTTAGTTTACGCTCACAGTGTGATTTATTTGGGGGTCTTGGGTCATGTGATATCAGCTTGACCTCTGGAGGAGCTGGGAAGTAAGTCACCCATGTCCACCTCACTGACTTCAAATGAAAACCCTGGACAATAATGCCTGGTGAGCTTCCGTGGATGGCAATATTGATGCGTATTGTCACACATCATTGCTGGGAAAAACACATGCTGCTCACACAACTCAACTGGGAGAGGACAACTGGTGGCTTCCTGCCTGGCCTCTCCTGTTCCCTGCCCTGTGTGTCTTTGCCTGTTGCTGATTTTAATCTTTGTTCTTTCACTGTAATAAACCATAACTGTGAATAAACAGTTTTGAAAGTCTTTCTAGAAAATTATTGAACCTGAGGATAGCCTTGGGAACTTCCTGAACTATAACACTGCAAAAATGGATGTTCGTTAACTTTTTTTAGGTTTTCATTTTCCTTGTTTTCCCAAGTAAAAAGATGTTATGGGGAAGGCATGGTATTCATTAAAGCAAGAATAAGACAAATTTAATATAAGAGGAGAATAAGAGAAAACGTATTACCTTTTTCTTGTCACACAAGAAAGTTGTTTCCTCAGATAATAGAGATAAGTAACTGGCCTTTTTAACATACGGGTTGCTTGAAATTGGTTTTAACATTTTGCTTGACAACATCTAGCAAGAGGATTAAATGATTCTGAAAATTTCCAGGCTGACAGCTTAAGCTATTCAGTTGTATTTATTTTAAAAATGATGGGAAATGATTTTATCTGTTTATCCCTTAACACATTGTTATCAAGTTGGGATGGGAGAACACAGCTGCCTTTGGGGGATGTTAAATACCACAAGCTGCTTCTCAAACCTTGTGGAATCAATAAAGCTCAAAATATTTTCTCAAATGCTTAAAAAAAATTCTCATCATGCAAGTATCTTCAAAGGATTTTAATTCACATATTCCTAACTCATTTACATTTTATTTTTCCTTATCTTTAGAAGACATTGGGACTGTTATTCTGAGCTTTTTGAAAATGGAGTTTTATTGCATAATTGTACAATGGGAAAAGGACCAGACTGGGCAAATGAATATCTCTATCTTTGTCCTATTTTGCCATTAATTGTCTATTTGCCTGAACTTTTCAGAGCTTCAGCTTTTACTTCTGTGAAATGGGAAGATTGAACTGGATGACTCTAAGGTTCATTTCAATACTAAAATAATCATTTTCAGTTTAAGCAGTAGATATTAATTTGTACTTTGCACATTGTTGTGAAATGCATAGAATTTATAAATGGTGATTATAACACAATCCATGCCATAAGGAATCTTGCAATTACATAGGGGAGACAGATGCCTAACTATGAAATCAGACAGGTTTTGATGGAAGTTATTGTAGAACTATAAACTCAGGACTATGGGAGTTGCAATGCAGGGGGCACTTCTGCCTAAGCGGATCATAGAAAGTTTCATGGAGGACCTGAAGGTTAGTTAGATTTTTACAGGCGGAGAAGGTGGTAAGGATAGTAAATATTTCAGTAGGGGGATTATATGAGCAAACACAGAACATATATGGTGCCTTGAGTGGCGGCTAGTGGTTCTGAGTGTCTGGTCATATGCACGGTGTGAAGAAAGGACAAGAGATGAGGCAGGAAAGATAAGCTGACGCAAAATTGTTTAGGGACTTTGTGCTTGGTAGTTCTATTTGCCCTTCTAGACCCCCTTTCTGCTTTTGTCTAACTTCTCTGCTCCTGGAGGCTGACCCATGGGGACACATATCAATGACCTCAATTGCACTCTGCCTTCCAGTGTAGTTCAACACAGGGAAGGCACTGACAGGTGATCAGAGGGTTGGGGGCATTATTTTTCTGCTTTTCAATTGCCAGGTCCCTGTTTGATTTCTGTACCCCTTTATCAAAGGCCATGAGTACTATCAACCCCGGGTTCTGAGAGTTTCTCTCTTCAGGCCAAAGGGAGGTATATTAATTTCTTAGGGTTGATGTAACAAAATACTACCAACTGGGTCGTTTAAAACAACAAAAATGTTCTGTTCTAGAGGCTAGAGGTATGAAATCAAAGTGTCAACAGGGCCATGCTCCCTTTGAAATCTGTAGGGGAGAAATCTTCGTTACCTCTTTTAGCTTTTTGTGTTTGTTAGCAATCCTTGGCATTCCTCAGCTTGTAGAAGCACCACTCTAATCTTTGCCTCTGTTATCACATGGCCATCTCCTCTCTGTGTGTTTGTCTCTATATCTCTCTTCTTATACGGGCATCAGTCATAGTGGATTAAGGGCCCACCCTACTCCAATATGACATATTAGTTAATCACATCTGCAATACTCCTATTTCCAAACAAGATAACATTCTGAAGTAGTGGGGGTTTAGGACTTCACATATATTTTGGGGGGGACACAATTCAACTCATAACAGGTGGTAAGGTTCCTCAACAGCTGCTAATCCCAGGGTACTGCACTATCTCTTACGCAAACCCTAACCCTCATCCACACTTTTATAATTGACCCCATTACTAAGCTCTCCAGAGCGACCCAGTTTGTTTGTACCATCTGTTTTCTTCAGAGTCTGATTATGTAGAGTTGACTGCCTTGACAATGGTTTCACCAGGTGTTTTGACTTAATTCGTTTTTCTTAGATAGTGGGATATATTGAATAGGAGAGCCATGATGAATTCTGGGTTTAGGAAAAACAGATAGTAGAAAAGTTAAATAAATATGCATTAGAGGAAGGAGACACAAGAGGCAAGATATGAGGTAATAACCTATTGTTATATTGTCATGTTGAGATGTGATGGGGTCTAAAGTTGGAAGGGACACCAGTGGTATTCCAGAGAAAGATGCAAAGTCTTTCTTAAGGACTTTCGTAAGTTTCCCCCTTTTCTCACCCCTCCCCACCTCCCCTGCACTTACCATGCACACTCTCACTGGCCTTTGCTATTCCTCAAGTGTCTCAATCATACCCTAACTCCAGGGCCTTGATCCATGTTCCCCCTGCCTGGCATGTTCTTGTCACATGCGTGACCCCCTCTCACTTTCTTCTTGTCTCTGCTCAGAATGTTCCTTTGTCTTAGAGGCCTTCCGTAATCAGTCTCGATAAAACATCACCACCCTCATATATGTCTTCCCCAGTCATCCCTAGCTCTTTACTCTGTTTTATTTTTCCTCATAGTGCTCACCAAGTGACACACTATATATTTATTTCTTTGTTAATTCTATTCCCTCCTACCCCCGCTCCCCCCACTCCCATCTTAGATTTTAAGTTCTGTGAGAACAGGGATCTTTTTTTTCTTCCTGTTTGTTATTGATAATATTTTGTCCCTGGTAGATATAACTGTGCCTGGCACATAGTAGGTGCTCAATAACATTTATTAAATGGTAGTTACCATTACAGATTGAATCTGTGGGATAGGCTAATAGGTGTAATGTAGTGAAAAGGGTGACACAAAGGGAATTAAAAATGGCTCCAAGGGTTGTTTTTTTTCCCCCCTCTCAGGTAAACCTAATTTCATACGAGTAATTTTTATGCCTTTCTAAACAAGATTTGCTAACTCAGTTATTTTAGTTATTTTTGCATTTTACATTTCAAACAAAAAGGTTTTTTTAAAATTTCTAATGTCATTTAAAAATACTAACATTAGTCATAGAAATCATTAATTCCTATAAGAAATGTGAGTAGGTTGTGACTCAAATACATTTTTAAGATTGTGCCCCTGATTTGTGTTCTGTTATTCTGTTAGCAGATTCTATTGATACTGTTCTGTCTGTGGGTTGCGGCTGGGAGTTCTACAGCTTCCCCCCAGACCTTTCATTGAACTTCACGTAACTGTCTTATTATGCCTATGCCTCATCAGTTGATGCAATGCTTCCCTCTTTACACCAAATAGTTAAGTTAGAGAATTAGTCAACATGTTTAATATGATTACCCAGCTTGTTCTGTGATGCATGATATTAGTTATTTAATTACTTGGTTCCAATTTTATGCATGACTAAGAGATACTGGGAAATTACAACTCAACAATGCTCTAGGTACAGCCTTTCCCACACCTAAGAAACTGTCCAGCATGGTGCCGGCATTTCTCAAAATGGCATCTGTGGATGAAATTCTGCAGGCATATGGAAACACATGCAATCTGCTGACCTCTAATTGTCGTAGTGAGTCATGCGTGGATCCACAAAACCTCTCAGACCCTGTGCTCTAGAGGGTATTTATGTTGTTATTTTAAGAATAATCCCTTTAAATTCATAAAGGAAATGAAGTAATAAAATTAGGATGACTTTTAATGTTACCAGTGATAAATAACTGTCAATGAACTTGAATCAAACAAGACTTGACTTTTGGGAAAATTACCATCTTTCTTTCCCTCAGAACATATGATTAATACAGTAATTTAAAGTTAGATACAGTGCTTACTTTCCATGTTCATTAAAATGCAGCAGTGAGAGCTCAGAGTATATGATCATTTACTTATTTATTTATTTATTTAATTTATAATACTCATTTGGAAGACTAGTAAGTAAAAGTTAAAAATAGGAACTTAGAGAGAAATCCAATTGTTTTTAAAAAATTATGTTATAATCCTATGTTTGATGTCAGATGGGTGCTAGGTTTATTGGGGTGATCACCCCCTAAATTATATGTGTTTAATTACTACATTGTACACCTGAAATAATATAATATTGTGTCAACTGTAATTGAAAAATTAAAAAATATATACTTGTAAAAAATAAAAAATGCAAAGATAAGGAAAATTGTGTTATAATAAAAAATTATTTAAAAAGTCAAATTATGGCCCTTTTTTGGCTAGAGAGAATTATAACTGTTGGTTTCATGTCATTTTTCTCTAATTCCAAAGTGACATTATTTTTACTGAGGTTAGCTTTGCAAAAATATTGTGAAGTAAACAATGTGTGTGTTGGGGTTTCCTCTACCTTGCCTTGTTCATGGTACAAGTGCTGGGATCTTATGCTGCTATTTGGAAAATAGTGTTGCCCACCATATTAATCTGGCAAGACCCAGAATTTCCCTCCATCATTCCCTTCATCAAAACTTACCTTTCCTAAGTTCAATTCTTTCAGGCCTTTGTGCTGCCCTCCAAATGACAAGGGGGTAAATATTAACATTGATAATATCACACATATCTATAGCATGATTGACAATGTGTTTTCCCATGCATTACCTCATGTCATTGTTCAACACTATACAATAGGAATGTCTGATATCCAGAAGTCGGCAAACTATATAGCCCATCGCCTCTTTTTGTACAGCCCTCAAGCTCAGAATGTGTTTTATGTTATTAAGAAGCTATTAAAAATATGGAACAGAATGTTTCCCACAAAATCTAAAATATGTACTGTCTGCCACTTCACAGATAGCTTCCCTATTCCTGGATTCCCTCTCTCTCTCTCTCTCTCTCAAATTCTTTTCCTTAAAAAGGAATGACAATAATTACTGCCTTCTCACTAACCATAACCTGAGACCCTGCTGACCTCACTCTGCTCACTTATCTTCCTCTTTCCAGCTGTAGTAGGGAGAAGGCAATGTAATAGTAGGGATAAATAAGACTAGAGGAGAAAAAAGGATGGGAGTGTAGAGAGTTGCATTATTTTAGAAGAATGTGAATAAATAAAAGATTCCAAAAATGAATAGGGGTGCTATTTTCCCTTGCTCTCCCTGAATTAAAATGTGTCCTCAGAGTATGAACACTTAATAATAAGAAGGATGAGAAGTAGGAAGAAGGTGAAGACCAAGTATTTATTGGATGTTTATTTTGTACCAAGAACTCTAGGGTATGCTTTCGTATACATGATCTAACTTACTTCTCAATATATACAAATATGGTCCTATATATATCAACTACTCAACAGCCCTCTGTGATTCTTAGCAGCTCACGAGATAATATGGCCCTAAAGACACCCAACAGCAAGATAGAGGAGATAGCATTAGCAATATGTAGTGATATACTACTGAAGTAAAATCCCTAGGATATGGTCCAAAAGGCTGTGATTGGACATGCAACATAAGGAAACTTTGGTTAATTCCCAAAGTTAACTTTTAAATTACGTAATCATTTGGTCTTCAATTTTCTTAGCTACAAAATTAGAGGATTGATGTGGATTGCTTGAATGTATTCCATGTCTAAGGGCTATAAGTCTGAAATGCCATCACTAACTAAACTGTAGATAATTACATTCTTCCAGGTTGCAAAATATACCAACAGTTAAAACAATAAAATGTTGCAAGGCATTGTGTCATGACTTTGAATCTCCTGAAGGCCATGAAAGTAGACTGGGATCAAGTTCAATAGAAAATACAACTTTTCAAAATACATATCTACTTTTCTTGACATGCTAGATACTATGATTGAATATTTTCTCCTAGACACTTAACAATCTATATGTTTTATAAATTTCAAAAATTAACATGTTCTGCTTCAATAGCCATGTAAGTTTCTAGTAGACTGACCTTCCCTTATATATTAGCTCTGACCCCTACTCCTACCATACATAATAGCTAATTGGAGGTATCTCTAGGTCTAACTGTAAAAGCCGTAATCGTTGGGCTTTTAAAGAAAACATAGGAGAATATTTTTGTGACTTGAACATAGGCAAAGTTCTCTTAGATTATGAAACATAATAAGTATAGAAACAAATTATAAATTATCAGTTTATCAAACTTTAATACTGCTCATCAAATGAAATGCATGAACCATCAAATTGAAGTGTAGGAGCAAATATTTTTAAAACGTGTAGCTGATAATAAAACTGGCATCCAAGTTGTATAAATAACTCCTATGACTTGATAATTAAAAGTCAAATGATCCAATAAAAATGGGCAAAGAATTTGAAGAGAAATTTCACAAAAGAAGATATATGAATGACTAATAAGCACAAGAAAAAGTGTGTACATAATTAGTTGTCAGGAAAGCTCAGATTAAAGCCTCAAGGAGATACATATACACAACCATCAGAATGGCTATAATTAAAAAGACTAATAGTACCAAATGTTGGTGAGGAAGTCAAGTAAGTGGAATTCTTATACATACTTGCTGCTAATGTAAAAATGTATAACTACTACACAAAAAGTTCTAACAATTGATTGTAAAACTAAACATCAACAAACCTCTTAGTAAATTCAAGATAAGGACAAAAATGATTCTTTACGAAGAGGAAATAAAAACAAGGTGCTATTATAGACTGAATGTTTGTGTCTCCCCAAAATTCATATATCAAATCAATATGTTGTACACCTGCATCTAATACATCTAATATAACGAATATAATACTGTATACCAACTATATGTAAATACAAATATATAAATAAAATAAATTTAAATAGTAAAAACATTAGGTGGAAAAAAATTAAACATAAACTAAAAAAAAAGAAAGACATCTATTCCCCCAATGTGATAGTATTTGGAGGTGAGGCCTTTGAGGGTCCTCATGAATGGGGTGAGTACCCTTATAAAAGAGACCCTAGAAAGCTGCCTTGCATCTTCCTCCATGTGAGGTTACAATGAGCCGTCTATAAACGAGGAAGCAGGCCCTCCCCAGATATGGAAAATCCACTGATGCCTGATTCTGGACTTCTCAGCCTCCAGAAATGTGAGAAAAACATTTCTGTTGTTTATAAGCCACCCCATCTATGGTCTTCTATTATAGCAGCCTGAACACACTAAACAATGAGACACTATGCCTAATTGTTTTATATAGAAGTTCAGATTTAATCCAGAGTGAAAATTGGAGAAGATGGGCTCTGGGGAAAATGTGGCCAGACAGATTCTCATATGAAGAAAAAGCTCAGAGTCCCTGAACGGTATTGTTCAGTAACAAACGTCTTCTCGCTCTAAACGGCCGTCTACAGGAATTTAGACATGAAAGCATGAAATACAGTCTATTTTATAAAATATAAATGTTGTAATGATTGCATCCGTGCAGCTCCTTTGACCACTCTGAAAGGGAATTTTCCAGCTATCACTAAATATCCTACAATTAGCCTTCAACTAGAAGACAATAAATAATTTACTAAATAGATGTTATAGCCCTACAACATGTCTCCTGTGCCTGAGCAGTCACAGGATGCATGGCTTCTCTCATGAAACAATTTCAGTGAAATATTTTAAGTAACTGTAACACTCATTATAATGCTGCTAATTTTAGATACATGCCTTACTCCAAATATGTATTTCCAAATAAAGTTTTAATAGTATTGTACTGCATTTTATTGTTATTGTATCACTAGCATCATGTTTTTAGTTTGAAGGAAAGAAAAGCTTAATAAATTAGAATAATTGTGTTTTGTTTTGTTTTTTAAAGATTTTTTTTTTAATTGGGGAATTAGGGGGATGGGAACAGTGCTGGGGAATTGGGGGAAGGGGAACAGACAAGTTGCTGTCGTTTTGTTCTTCAGTCTAGTTGTGGAGGATGTTGCTTCACTGGCCCAAGTTGGCACCATCATTGTGCTCTTCCCGGGCGAGGCAGATCAGTTGCCGGCTTCTGGTGGGCCACTCACGGCGGCTGCTGGCCGCTCACTCTGGCTGCTGGCTACATACGGTAGCCCATGGCAACCCACTGCCACAGGGGCTGCAGCCTACGCCGTAGCAGGCGACTCACAACAGCCCAGCTCCAGGCCGAGCTGCCGTTCAGCATCTTAGCTGTGGAGGGCAGTGTCACTGGCCCTCATATGTGGGATCCGAACCGGGGCCCTCTGGCATCCCAAGCCAGTTCTTAACCATCGCGCTACTCGGCCGGCCCTAATCGTGTCTTTAACAATGCAAAGAGTCCCCTCATTTTTCCAGTCCTTTCTGGCTTGATTTGAAATTATTCCGTATTGTATCAAAATTCACATTCACTGCCCACTGCTAACCTATAACACAGTAGTTATTTCACTGCCTTGTAGTTACTGTTTGTCATCCCTCTTCTCCATCAGACCACAAATCTTTGAAGGTAGGGCTGTCATTTATACACCTGATATTCCCAGTTTATAGCACAGGATCAGTCAGATAGTCAGAAACTCAGTAAATGTTTGTTGATGAATAAATGAATGCCATTTGTAGATTCACTCAATTTTAACTAGCCTCTTAAATGATGAAATAAAGCTATGAAAATTCAGAGTGGAGTTACAATAAAGGAAAACAAAGTAAATATTAATCTGGAATTTGATCCAAAGACCAAATTCCAGGAGTCTATGTCTCATGGACCAATGTGTTGAAGTCCCTCCCTTGCTGGTATCAAAGTACCTGGAAAATTGAAGCTTCAATCAGAATATGGCTTGGGTATATATTTAATCTAACCTCTGATGAAGCATCCCTAATATGCAAAGAACACATTTTTCTAGTGACCATCTTTATGTCCCCTAGATTGTCTCTGAGCCTTAAACAATACTGGTTAAACATTGACAGATACGGTGTGCTTTTTGCTAGTTACCTCATTTCTAATGATATATTCAGGAAATGTGTTTATGTTGTGGAATGAAGTGCCATCAATGTAGGGTTGTCGTTAACAGAATAAATATTCAAATCTCTTATTTTGGCAGACAAAGATCCACATGACCTCGCTCTTGTGCACTTTTTCACCTTAACCTCATAACACCCTCTTCTTTCTGTACTGTGTTCCACACCTTTGGGCTTTCTACTCTCTCAATATGCCGAGTTTATTCTCACCTCAGGGCTTTTGCACTTGCTATCCTTCTGCTTAGAATGTACTCTCTCAGACCCCTTCTATGCATGGCTGTTTCTTCATATTCAAGTCTCAGCCCAAGTGTAACCTCCTCAGTCATTTTCCATCACATTGCCCAGAATCATTTTCTTCATAGCATTTAGTGACAAAGAACTTACCGTTTTTATTTATTTTACTTATTTATTCATTGACATTTCCACTTGAATGCAAGCTCCACAAAAACTAGGACAGTATATATTTTCTTCAATGCTATAAAACCAGCCCCAGTGCTTAGAAGAGTACCTGATGCATAGCAGGCCTCAAAAAAAAAAATTGTTTCATGAAGAGCTACAGATGAAACTTCTTCATATCACTTCTTGATAGTAAGACTGATCTTTGGAGTCCTAAGAATATTTGCAGCCTACAATCTTCTTACCTTTCAAATTTTAACACCCACTACTTCTTCAATTAATTCTCAGCTTCTCTGTTAGTCTATTCATTGTGATCTCTGGCTCATTGTAAGTACTTTGAGATTAGGGCTCTTTTATTATTCTTCTTTGCAAATCTGGCATTCATAAACATAAGGATGAAGCTATGGGGCAAAATTCTCATGGGCAGTTGAGTTCAGAGGGAAAAGAACAGAAAAGCCCAGCTAGAAACTATAAAATAGGAGGGGTGAGAAGGAAAACAGGAGCATAGCACTCAGTGGAGGGGAGAGAATGGGAGTGGGGAGGAGGATATAAAGGGGTGTGAAAATTTTAAAGTGTGATTAACAACTGTGGATTTGCCTAGAAGAAACAGTTTCACTAAAGCTGTGGGGTCAAAACATGATTACAAAGTGTTCTGGAAGAGGGTGAGTGCTTAGCCATATAGTTGGCATTAAAATTCCTTCTTTACTTCCTTAGCAAGCAAAATATTGAATACATTATTGTAATTTAATGGACTGAGTTGTCTGACCTGATTTTTCAGAAGGAACATCTACACAAATGTATTTCTATTGCCTTAGCTATATTGGTTCCAAATGTAATTATAACTGGATGTTTTCATTTTATCTGTGCTTTACTCGTTTTCTTTCTTGATAAACTCATACTTTTTTAGTGCCTTCCCTTTTGCTATAGCCCTGCGTCTCTACCACTCCTAATGTCGTTTTTAAATACCCAGCTGGGTTGATAGTTCCTTTGGAAATACTGAAGAGATCTCAGAGAAGACACTAAATGTCCAAAGAGAAGGAGGTGAGATATAGTAAATGACATAGCCCCATTCTCACCCTAAGAAGAGAAGACAATGTGTCTACAGAAGAACTACCCAAAGTTTGTTGAGATGCCCTTGAGAAAGTGGCTGGGAGAAGGGCAAAGCCTTCCAGCAACATTAGACCCTTGGAATGAGTGTGAAAAAAATCACTTAGGCTTATACTTCTTTTCAAAGCAATTAACTCATCAATCCAGTCAAGTTGGGGTTTAGTTGAAAGACCAAGGTGTTTTAGTCCCAAATCTGTCATGAATTGGTTATATGATTTAGAAAAGTTGTATAGTTTTCGTGTCTTCAGTTTTCATGTTTGAATGAAAATGCATTGGACTAGATGACCTCTGAGATCTCACTGAGATTTCACAATCTGTGATTTCTTAGAGATGAAAGTTTGAATATGGCAAATGAAGAATAAAAATAAATAAATGAAAATATCAGCCTGCTAGCTTTCCTGCATAGACATGGAGTCCACTTAACAATCTTTTTTTTTAAGTTTCCATATTTCTAGATCCCTTAATCATTTTTAAAAATTTCTCAATTATGTTCACTAAGAAATTTTATATTTCTTCTCTGTACTAACAGATAAATAAAAACACATACAGACTAAGAAGAATCCTCATAAACTAAAGGAGAAGATAAATGTCAAATTAGAAGTTCCGAACTCACTTTATTTCTAAGTTATATTTATTTTAAAGACAAAAACTTCACAATCAAAGCAAAAGAAAGAGCTGAGGCAATGATTTTGGTTCCTATAAGGATAGGAGGAAAAAAGATTTCCATGAATAGTGTGACATGGTATAGAAAGATACATGTTCCTTCTGTTTAGGCCCACAAACCATGACAGAACGTTCTGCCTTTTTAATTTACAAAACCTCTCCTCTCTTTCCTAAGTAGCTTGTAATTCTTTGATTACTGGTAACATTGAATGTATTTCTTCTATCATAATCTTTGGCCATTTTTTCTATTTATTGATATATGTGTATACACACACATGTGTGTATATTAAAGTTATTAACCCATTGTCTACTATAGATATATTAATTTGCTTTGTAGGTTAGCAGTGTTATTATAGCTAATCACATTTTATTTTATTCAACAATTGTTTCTTAGAACAAATCAGATACCAGACTATAAGTCAATAGTCAAAGGAAATATCTCTGAAGGTCTCACATGCTCTTTCTAATACCCTATAGTTTTCAAGGTCTCCCATTACTAATTTGGACCAATACGATTATAGAACAGGGTTTTCTTGCTAATCCAGTAAATTGGCCTCAACTATTTCTGTATACCTACTTTATGGTCCTTTCCAAAATAATCATGTTTGATGTATTATACTTACTCTGTGTATGCTTTCCAGCATGCAGGAATTTATACTTCAAGAATTTAGAAGTATTAAAAGTGCCAGTGTTTCAACAGGGACCTGAAAAAAGTAAAGACAAGTAAAGAGAGGAACATTTTTTGGAAATAAAGGCAAAAATATAAATGGGTTGTCTTGACTTTTTGTGTCTTGTCACCACAAAAATAATTCAATAAGATGGAAGCATAATTTTAGAAGTAGAACTGTGGAATCAAAATTAATACTTTGCCTAGGTTTATGTTCTTTGAAAAAGCATTTGGAGAAATCTATAATGATAATCTAATTTACTGAGAGTTGCGATCATATTTGAAGAATCCAAATACTAAGAACATTTTTTGTTTCATAAAGAGGGAAATACTAGGCTATAGTTATTTTATGTTACATTAAAATTAAGAATTAAATATTTTCATATTTTACATTGCAAACAACAGGCAGATGAAAACAATAACCAAGAAGCAAATAAATTATAACAGAAAGTATTAAGTTAACTAGCTGTTCATTCTAATATACAAGTGAATGTTGGAATAAATTAAGACTAAGTCACTGTATTATCCATATTAGATCACGTATAATTCTCAACAGAATGGTTTATCATGTCCCTCTTTTTTTTTTTTTTACTTTGAAGCCTTAGTAAGCACTGAACATTTGTAAAATATTCATTTGGAGTCGTAATATTACAAAACCCTATTTCATCATTCAGACGAGTTTCACAATATTACTAATTTTAAAATATTCTAGAAAATAATTAAATTAAGCAATTAAAGATGCTCAATCTGTGTGGATACATGACATGGCTCAAATTTGCCACTTAATTACATTGCTCTTCTCCTTCAGGCAAAAATTTCAGAACTAGATTTATAAAAAACAAAACAACCTTATACTTTTATGAATAGATAAAATAAAATTTTATCATCCAACTTCATGTAATCTGTTTCCTAAAGAAATTCACTTTATTCTTCAAAGCTTTTCTTTTAATTATAGTATGATTCTTCAAATACATAATGAGTTAGCAGCTAAATTTCAATAAATTGAAAATTAATGCCTCATGTGATATAACTAAATGCAAAAATTAAATTCTTTTTGAATAATAAGGAAAAAAATGTAGTTTATGGACACACTCCTATTTTTTATAGATAGCTTAATTCCCAGAACATATAGTCTATAGATCTTTTTCATTTCATTTTAAATACTTTAATGATTAATCATGATGTTAGAAATAATTTTTAAATCAGATTTGTTTTCTTTTTTTTTTTTTTTACTCCAGCAAATCTAAACAAATCTGGGGAAGGTCTTGGTGACCTGATCCACTGGAGAAACTATCAGAAACTAGAGTTGAGGTGATGCTGATCTCTCGCACCCCAAATTAAAATTACTCTTCTAGGTCATTGCTTCATAAATTTTTTGTATTAACATACCTTTTGAATATAAAAACATTGTTGATAATTTGGAACAATTAAAAGGCTCAAAACAAATCAGCAAAATTTACAATGAAAACATTCTGTTTATGATAAGATCTCACTGAGTTTAGAAAAGCATCCATATATACATTATTTATCTGATGGATTTCTGAACTATGCCTTTGGGAAAAACTCTTTAGTATTCCAAATTCTATCATGTACTCACAAAACAAGTTTCTTGGCTATCCTTGTAGATACATTATTGTTCTTTATCACCAGTTGGACATTACAATATACTTTCTTATCTTTTCTTTGGAGCCAGCTCTATCATATTTTGTCAAACCTACTCATCTAAATGTTCACAGTGTAATATTATGTAGCTTCATTTCCAACAGAAATATTTTTTTCACACTATAAAAATTTTTGCAGTACACTCCACAAAGCACTTTGAATTTCCAAGTAACATCATAAAACACAGTGTGGCATGTTGAGAAACACTTCTAGAATCTAATCTGCTTATATGTCCATTTCCTTTTCTCCTGATTTATGCTTTTATGCTCTGTCTAAATTTCCTATTGTTCTATGTCATTTAATATTTTCCAGGCATGTACTGACCTTTGCTTCATTTCCTTTTTTTTTGTTGCTGTTGAGCTATTAGCCTTTTTAATTCTTCTTTTTCTAAATCCACTACCAATGATTGCTTTTCTTTGGACTCAGTCCAACTTTTGTTGCTGATTTATAACAGAGGTAGAAGGGAAATTAAGAAACCCTTGAATCTAAGCTCCTAGGCTAGGGGTAAGGAAACTCAGAGTTGTTAGGGGTATGCTCTTCTCTTCCATTCTTGACATAGTCTAGAATCTAGACCATCCACGTGGCTGCAGAGGGAGTGTCATTTTGGGGCTGGGACACTTGGCAGAGGTCCAAAACCACAGTGTTTAGGAGCCTGTTGAGTCATAAACGTGACTCATCATGACAGTGAAACTGCTCCACAAATACAAGTTTTCAGCAGTGCCTGGGCTGTAGTCCTTTCGCTCAAGCAAGGGCGATATTGTATCTTGCTTACACTGCCTGTCTGGGATCACAGTGTGAACAGCTTGAGGTCTGGACAATGGCCAGCCTTCAATCTTTCTAAAACTGCCAAAGAGCTCACTGTTTTTGCGGAATTGTGTCTGCGGACCCACATTTCTATTAGACTGGAGGACCTCCACATGTTTGCTTAAGGAAGTCATTGAAATTCAACGCAAATTAAGGCCAGGTTTCCAGGAGAAAAAAATTCAACAGTAAGAAGTTTCCAGGCACAGGATTTCAAGACACGTTATTTAGATGTTCAACATTTGCTTATAATACGAGTAGTTACAATAGGTTTTAAAACTTTTTAAGTTATAAGCCCTTTTGCAGTTTGAAATAAGGAATTCTTTGGTTGGGGTATATGATACAGCACATAAGGAAATTTTTAAGTTCAGGAAAAATTTGTTTATTCAATGGTCATATAAATGATTACATCATTTCCCAGGGACTTGTATAATATGTAATTTTCTATTGAGAATTTAAAAGCAATATATTCTCATATAGAAAAGTAAAACAAAAGGTTAATTTTAGGGGAAATGTAATAAAAATCAATAAACAATAATATTAATTCTTAAAATTCATTTTCACTCTACATGGAGCTAGTCAGGTGCTACTACAAAAGAAGATTCTTCGTAAAAAGTTAAGAAACCAATAAGTTAAGGGACACATTGGAAAGTCACATTAAATGAAAAGGCTAAATACCAAATAATAATAAAAAATATATATATTAAAAAAATTTTTTTGACCAACTATGTTAAAAATAGTTATAACTTTGTAACATTTTGATTAAAGAACATTTTTGACATGTATGATTAAAGTAATTAGCTCCCAATGATACCCTAATCAATACAGTCATTGAATTACATACAATGAATATTTGAGCAAACTTGTACATATTGATAATAATACAGAGAAAACACATGAAAACTTAATTGGCATAACTAAAATGGTCATTTTTATTTTAAAATATTAACATAACATATTCAATTGCAAAAAAAAAATGCCCTTTTATCCCAAGACATACTGAAGCTCAGACTATTCCTCATTAGAAATATGAGTTTATTTTCTTTTCAAGACAGAAACAGGAGTCTTTTCGGAAAGAAAATATTATAGGTGCTTGGGATAAGATGCATAAAGGCATAGGAAAGATAGAAAGAAAAAAATCATACGGTTATCCTTTGTAATGAAGTAGCTGAAGGAAACTACTGGAGTAATTTTTAAACACAAATCACATCAAAGTTTGCTTTTGTTCAAAATTAGTCATTGGCTTTCTGAAGCCAAGTAAAACAAAAAGTCCTTACTATGGCCTATAAGTTCAGCCTGCTTCCTGTAAGGTGACCTTTCTATTCTCCTGATCCACTGTGGACACCTTGGCTCTTTTTCCCCAAAGTCATTTCCTCCTCAGGGCCTATATGCTTCTCTTCCTGCTGCCTTTTGTGCTTTGACCCCCGATATCTGCATGGCTGACTCCTGCAGCCAGTTAGAGCTCTCTATAGGTGTCACCCTTGCAGAATCGACTTCCCTATCTAGAACATCCTTCCCACACAGTTCTATCACTTTGACATCTTTATTCTGTTTCATTTTACTGCCCAGCACTTATCACTATCTGAAATTAAATTATCTATTGCCTGTCTCTCCCATGAGAATATAACCTCCCTAAGGACAGAAATTAATACCTTAAAAGAATGTATATGCTTTCGCTAATGTAAGACTAGTAAAATTTCTTTTGCATTTAGTATAATCCCTGCCTTATAAGTACTTTACATTCATTTTATCCTCATAATAACCTTATTAGAAAAATACTATTGTCATCATAATTTACAGGCGGGGAAGTTGAAGCTTCTAGACATTAAAAATGTTGCCTTAAGTCACATAGGTTGTAAATATTTGGGACAGGATTCGAACTTAGATATTTTTGGCTTTAGACCCTTAGCTAAAAAAAACAATAAGAAAAATGGGCTTTCAAGGTAGGAAAATGACATGACCTTTCTTATGTATACAAAGTGATAAAGCTAAAGCAGAATGTAGGTATAATGACTCTCAGGGAATAGAATCACAAAGGGAAATTTCATACAGACCACACACACAAAAAACATATCATCGAAGATAAGCAGAGCTAAACACATAGTAAGCTCTTAAAAAAGATTTGCTCACTTGATGCAAAATATTGCTCATGCTATTATCAAGTAAGTTATACCATTATGTTTGAATATAGAATTAAGGATTCTTAGAAATGAACTATGTTTTAAGATCTCATGCCCTGGCTTTCTGTGTCATTGAGGATAGTACCTAAAATATCAGAGAGAGACACTCTTCATACATGAAATATTCCTGGTGTGGATTATTCTTTTTTTTTCCTTTTCATTAAATAAATTCTTCCCTCTTTTAACCTGTACTTAATTTTTCAGAACAGTTTCTTTCGTTTGGTGAGCATTTCTGTGGAGTTGGGAGAACAATAGATTTGTGTTTCCTCATCATAACTCATCTTGGTTATAGGTGTCCTTCTGTCTAGTATAATTTCTATCCAGTTCTACTGGCAGTAAAGAGACCCCTTGATTGCACAGGAACCAATCCCTCCCTTTACGTAAACCATGAAGCTTTAAAGCTGGCTGCAAGGTGTAAGAGAATTTCTCTTATCTCTGAAGCAGGTGGGAAATTGTTAACGGGTGCCTGGAGTGAGTATGTTGTCTTGGTTATTATCCCTTTGGGATCCTCTGGCATCCTGAAGTATATCTTTGGGAGACTAAGTCCTGGAAACCCAAAGACTGCAGCATCAACTACCAAAGTCACCAAATTATAGGACTGGGCAAGAAGTTCTTTTTGGTTGAGTATGTCTGGTTAAAGCTAGCCCCTCTAAGTCAGCCTTCTGTTTAAATGCACAGATTACAAGCTAATTATTCTACATGAAACGTAACTGGCTTATTTGCCTTTTGATGTTTAAATAGAAAACCAAGTGTAGACTGGCTCAAATTAACTTCAGTGAATCAGGCTTCCTATGGAATTAATCAAACAATTATAGCTAGTACTGGCCCAAACATGATCTCAGGGATTTTTGGATGGATGATGTAATGATGAAGGGTGGGAGCGATGGAGCTAGACCATGCAGGCACATCTCTTAACCACAAATACTTCTTTTTGTCAGTCATTGAGTAATTCTTGTCTTAAAAAAAAAAATCTCTACTGAAATCCCTAAAAGCATGGAATATCATTAAACTCAGAGTTTTTCAGGTGATTGAGGTTGTCTGTGTGAATAAACATGTGATTCAGTTGGACCAGCTTAAAAATTCCTCGGTTGGCTTGTCTGTATTTGCTCTTGCAGCTCACAGTGCTTTAAAATGGTCCAGTTAAATCAGACTGTCAAAATGGCGAGGTTCCCTGTTTGATTTACTCATGCCACATAAACCCACGCAGACGGTTATGAATGCCACATTTGAGAAAAATCTCCCATTTGAGAAAACATATTGGGTCACATTAAAAAGGAGATTAAATGAATCTCTTTTTCAAAAAGTTCTCGGGTAGGCAGAAAGGAATGCTGAGGTGACGCCTGTGTAATGGCAGACGTACAGATGCCTCTTTCTCGTGGAAATATGTGCTATGGGCTCAATTTCATCATACTGGGGAAGGGAGGGCTATAAGAAGCATGCCTCAAATTACCCTGAAATGGAAGGCTGGCAAATTAAATCCTGACCTTCTGCAGGGTACTTAGAAACAGAGCAAGAAGCAGCCTGCACGTGTTCCAAAGAAACCCTATTGTGAGCTTTGCCATACCTCGGCACTTACAGGAATGCTCTCCTTCACTGTTCTACATTGTAGCATGCCAGATGCGACCCATTTCTTTCACTTCTACAGCATTTACCGTGGGCACATTTGTTAAAAGTTCTCAAATCCATTACTTTTAAATGGAATTATAAAGCCAATGGATTTGAACGCATAGACATATTAGTGTATCCTACATTAGATGACATGGGGTTTTATAAAAACTGCAGTGTCTTCCAGAGTGGAGTGTGTGTCAGTATCCAGCAAGGTGCGTGTGAGAGCACAGAATGACTAATGCCTGCTCCTGGGAACCTTAATTCACGCAAAACGTTGAGGATCAAAAAAAAGGGATGGGATTGTCAAGACTGAGTCATATCCTTCAATTTAGTGATCCGCTATGTAGCACCAGAATCAGGCCTGTAAGGAATGATTCTCAGTACTACTGGCTCTGTTTTAAGTAAAATGATAGTTAGTGGAGAAATAGCTTTAGTTCTCTTGGATAATTGCTCTTACTCTTAAACCTGAAAGATTTTAGGTTGCTAGATGATAAGCAGAAAATATCATTGTATGATGTAACTGCTTTATTTCTTTGAAAACAGAAGGGTGAACAAAACTGCCGTGTATTTTTGGTTATAATTTATTGCTTTAAGACTTAAGTTTCACAAACAAAAGCTTTAAAAGGATACACCATTTATTAAAGTCACTTATGGTTGTCTAACATAATTTGCTTATCAAGCGAGTCCTATGGGAGTTACGTAAAAACTGCATTTCTAGACCATTAACACAATTGTTTCATTGTTGAAGTTTAATGGCTTAAGACATGTTCAGGTTGCTCTTTAGGAGTCCTCATGCTTAATTTTATATTTATTGCTCCTGCCTCTTTTATATTATAAATCAAGCAATTTTTTCATCTGGTCTAAGGCGTCACTTAAGGCCGATATTCCCTTATTGATTTTCTGCCTGGATGATCTATGCCTTGATGTAAATGGTGTATTCAAGTCCCCTACTATTATTATATTACTGTGTATTTCTCCCTTTGGGTCTGTTA
The DNA here is from genome assembly GCF_001890085.2 of Hipposideros armiger. Taxonomy (NCBI): domain Eukaryota; kingdom Metazoa; phylum Chordata; class Mammalia; order Chiroptera; family Hipposideridae; genus Hipposideros; species Hipposideros armiger. The sequence continues at coordinate 839,463 of NW_017731717.1, forward strand.
CTATTTGTTTTATATATTTAGGTGCTCCTGTGCTGGGTGCATAAATATTTATAAACATTATATCCTCTTGTTGAATTGACCCCTTTATTATTATGTAATACCTTTCTTTGTCTCTTATTACAGTCTTTGTTTTAAAGTCTGTTTTGTCTCATATACTCATAAGTATAGCTACTTCAGCTTTCTTTTGGTTTCCATTTGTATAGAATATCTTCTTTCATCCTTTCCCTTTCAATCTGTGTGTCCTTACACCTGAAGTGTCTCTCTTGTAGGCAGCACATAGATGGGTCTTGTTTTTCCATCCATTCAGCCACTCTGTCTTTTGACTGGAAAATTTAGTTCATTTACATTTAAAGTAATTACTGATAGGTATGTGATTATTGCCATTTTGTTAACTGTTTTTCTGACTGTTTTGTAGTTCCTCTGTTCCTTTTTTTTTTCTTCTTCTTCTTGCTCTTTTTCTTTGTGGTTTGATGATTTTCTTTAGTGGCATGCTTAGAGTGTTTATTTATTTATTTATTTATTTATTTATTTATTTATTTATGGATCTACTACAGATTTTTGTTTTGTGGTACCATGAGGCTCACATACTCGTATAATAACGTATATTTGTAAGAGTCTATTTTAAGATGATAACAACTTACGTTTGAACACATTCTAAAGCTCTACATTTTTAATCTTCCCCTCAAATTTTATGTTTTTGATATCACATTTTACATCTTTTTATCTTGTGTATCCTTAAATAATTATTATAGTTACAGTTACATTTACTATTTTTGTCTTCTAACTTTCATACTAGCTTTATTAGTGATTAATCCACTAACTTTACTGTATATTTACTTTTACCAGTGAGATATAGACCTTCGTATGTTCTCTTCCAACCAATTAGTGCCCTTTCTTTTCAGCTTAAAGAAGTCCCTTGAACATTTCTTGTAAAGTTGGTTTAGTGGTGATGAACTCCTTTAGCTTTGCTTACCTGGAAAACTTTTTCTCTCTGCTTCATTTCTGAATAATAACATTGCCACATAGATTACTCTTGGTTGGAAATTTGTGTTTTTGGTTTTTTTTCTTTCAGAACTTTGAATATGTCATGTTACTCCTTTGACCTGCAAAATTTCTGCTGAAAAATCTACTTGTTGCCTTACAGGAATTTGCTTGTATGTAAGAAGTTGGTTTTCTGTTGTTGCTTTTAAGATTCTCTCTTTGTCTTTAAATTTTGACATTTTAATTATATTGTGTCTTGGGGTGGATCTCTTTGGGTTCATTTTTTTTTTAATTTTCTGGGCTTACTCGATCTGTATATTTGTTTTCTTTCCCAGATTAGGAAATTTTTCAGCCATTATTTTTTCACATAAGTTTTCTGCCCCTTTCTCTCTCCCTTCTCCTTCTGGGACTCCTATATTTCAAATGTTAGTTCACTTGATGTTGTCCCATAGTCCCTTAAGCTATTTCACTATTTTTCCCCCCTATTCTCTTCTCTTTTTTCTGATCTCTGTGGGTAAGTTTCTGTGCCCTATCTCTGACTTCACTGGTCCTTTCTTCTGCTTCATCAATCCTGCTGTTGAACTTCTCTAGTGTAGTTTCAGTTCAGTTATTGTATTTTTCAGCTCCGTGACTTCCGTTTGATATTTTCTTGTATTCTTTGTCTCTTTGTTGAAGTTCTCATCATGTTTATCCATTCTTCTCTTGAGTTTGGTAACAATGTTTATGACCATTGTTCTGAACTCTTTTTTTTTTTAAAGATTTTTATTGGGGAACTGGGGGATGGGAACAGTGTTGGGGAATTGGGGGAAGGGGAACAGACAACTTGCTGTCATTTTTTTGTTCAGTCTAGTTGTAGAGGACATTGCTTTACTGGCCTAAGTTGGCACCATCATTACGCTCTTCCTGGGCAAGGCAGATCAGTTGCCGGCTTCTGGACGGCCGCTCACTGTGGCTGCTGGCCGCTCACTCTGGCTGCTGGCTACACACGGTAGCCCATGGCAACCCACTGCCACAGGGGCTGCAGCCTACGCCATTGTGGGCGACTCATGGCAGCCCAGCTCCAGGTTGAACTGTTGTTCAGCATCTTAGCTGTGGAGGACAGTGTCACTGGACCTCATATGTAGGATCCAAACCGGGGCCCTCTGGCGTCCCAAGCCAGCTCTTAACCACTGCACCACTTGGCTGGCCCGCTTTGAACTCTTTATCAGGTAAATTACTTATTTCTATTTCATTAAGATTTTTTTTCTGAAGTTTCATCTTTTTTTTTTTTAATTTGGAACACATTCCTTTCTTTCTTCATATTTTTTGACTCTCTGTGTTGGTTTCTGTGCATTAGATAAAACAGTGACCTCTCCTGGTCTTGAAGGGTTGGCCTCATGTAAGAGGTAAAACTTATTGTTCAAACCTGCCCTGGCTCATGGTTATCTCTCAAACCTTTGTGATTGTCCAAGTAGCCTATTTTATTTTTAATAGCTTTCAGTAGTTGAGGGTGTCCCAAGACCAGTCAATATCCCAAAGAGGAGGGTCTCAATGAGCACCTAGATTCAGGCTGATTGCAAGTCAGACCCTTAGGCAACAGCTTTTAAAGAATGTAAATATATACAGTCCTGTGGAACCACAAGCATAAGCGTCACTGGCCATCAGAGCTAGGCAATCTGGAGGTATGCCCCAGGCAGCAGTAGCAAAATTTGGGGCTCTGGATGAGTGTATAAGCTCCTCTCTTGTAGATCCTGGTGAGCTATAGTGAGGTAAAGGAAGAGAGCAAAGATAACGTCCCGTAGCCTATGTTCTCTGGGAGCAGCTCTGTAACCTCTAGAAGGGTGCCAAACCGGAAGTCTGCCCTTTAAGGCTGCAGCTCCAGGACAAGCAGGCAGGCCTCTTTCACAGATAGGTCGGCATGTGTTTCAGTTTGCTGTCTATGCAATGCCCTGGGGATGGTAGCCTGCCATGAATGGTCTCCCCAATTGTTGTAGTCCTATGAAACCCAGGAATACAAGTCCCCCAGGCCACCAGAGCCAGGTGATCAAAGGGAATCCACTGGGTGATAGCTGCCAAAAACTAGGGCACCAGACATAAAAACTGAGCCACCAGACATGTATACATGCTCCCCTCCAAGCGACGCTGGTGCTCTGGAACGTGCCAGAAGGACAGCCTGGCAGAGGTAGAGCTCCAAGATAGTGCCTACCCTCCAAGGTCTCAGGAAAGGCTTACTATATTCAGTTGTCATGTGTGTGTTTAATTAGAAGCCTACCCTTCAGGCTGCAGCTATGATGATAAGGTTTTAGGCCTCTTTCACAGAACAATTGGGCTTCTGGGTCTGTGGCCTCTTGCTGTGCCTGGGGGGTGGGAGCTGTTTAAGAACTCTTTCTCCTTTGGTTACAGTCATGTAGGACCCATGAGAGTAAGCCCCACTGGCCACCAGCGCCAGGTGATGTAGAGGTGTTCCCTGGCGCAGCTGTTTTTAATGTGGTTTCCTTTTTTATTCAATATGATGAGGTCGCTCTGCCAGTTTTTAGTTTAGTTTTTTGTTTTTTTCAGAGGAAATTGTTCCATATACAGCTGTAAATTCAGTGTGTCCATGGTAAGAAATGAGTTCAGAATTCTCCTACATCGCCATTTTCATCCAGAACCATCAAGCTATTTTCAAACCCAAATACTTAGCGTTTGAAGCACTAATTTCATCTAGTAAAAAAGACCTAATTAAAAAAACAAACAAAAAACAAGCTAACATTGTTTATTGCTACAAATTTTTCCTTTCAGACAGGAAAAGAGTGGGAGAATCTACCTAGAACTAGAAAAAAAGTGTTCTCCTTTATCTGTTTGTAAAATACTTCACACTATTAACTTGTTTTAGAGCCCAGATTAGTTGAGAATCAAATATATGTAAAGAGTACTTTTCATTTGTTAAGTCTCTGGTCTACTGTGTCTGCAGCACCTTATACGTGTAAAAAAGAATGTATGTAGATGACAGTGGACATAGTACATTTCAAGGTATGTCTGGAGGGTGGCCAAACATTGCAAAAACATGGCTGGCCACGAGCTGCTTTACGAGTAGGGGCTGCTAGCCAGGCAGATTCCCATAGCAAGGCCATTAGCACAGCCAACATGGAGATGGTCCTGAACTCAGCACTATATTCCTAAAAGATGTTAGGACCTGGTGATGATACCCTAGCCTACCGAACAGACTTTGTTCTCACTCTGATCAAACTTGGGTCTTATCCAAGATAGTACTATACAGGTGTGTCAAAAAGATTCATTTGGTTTTTAAGTGATTTTTCCCAAAAGGCAGACGTATTGCAAGGATTTAAAGGTCATCGTGATTCTGAGTCTACTGTTTTATTTTATGATTTGGGAATGTATAGTTTAGCTTTACAACCAGCTACCATAGTAAGACTATATTTATGTATTAATTTGACATCTTTAAAAAGTGGTGAGAGCCTTCATATCAAAATAAGATTTTGGTGAGTTCTTGTCATGGGAGGGTAGAAAAACATAATCATTATCTTATTTTCAAATTCCAAGACAATAGCCAGATTTCTTTTTCCCCAAAAAACATATGGGACCTAATACTTGTTCCTTAAAGGTTACATAACGTTAAAAACAAACAGAATAACTTGGCAAGAAAACATACACCAGAGGCAGAATGTGCTGAATTATACTTTCTCACAGTAGCACAAAGATGACTTAACTATATGGAAGAAAAATCAGTAGAACAAATTTAAAAGTGCCATATCAATTATAAGAGGCATCTGAAAAATAATAGGATAAATAGTCAAAGGAATTTCTATGATGTATGCTTCACTTACAGTTTACAAACATGACTCAAAAATTTATTTAAAATATCAGGATTTAGAGAAAACTTGCTAAAAAGTCATCCATATGCTATGATCAATTTTCCACCTACAGACAGAAAATTTGAAAATGTGCATAAATGAATTGTCTAAAAAGTGACAATGTTTAGGCAAATATAACAATAATTGTTGTGCATGGTATTAAAAAAAAACACGATTAAGAATTACTCTTGGAATGCATGGGCAAGGTTTGATGATACACGACAGGCAGATAATTCATTTTTTCTTTTTCAAGAACTAACAATCCTTAATAATATGAGACAATATAATATAGGGGTCAAGTAAGCGGTAGATGTTGTAAAAGTAGCAGGGGATCAGCAGAGGAAAGGATCTAGGTTTAGAGTGGTCAGGAAGAACTGCTGAAAAGAGCTAGGGTTCCAGTTGGGTCTTGCCATGACAGAGGAGCCCTCCCAGTGAAGGAATTTAAGTGAGACATGTGGACAAGAGAAGACTTTGCATAGAAGCTGCAAAAAAAAAAAAATCACAAGAAATAGAGATGGTGATTTCTGCCCTCCTAGAACCTATATATATATATACATATAAATGAAAGACTATACACAGAGAAAACATCCCATTAAATATGTTAAAGAACCATATTTTATGGACAAGATCAATTAATATTGTGGGTTCTCTATACAATGCTGAGGAGGCATTCAAATAGTAGTGTTATTCTGGGGTAAATGAGAAGAAGGTTGTAGAGGAAATGGGTTTGGAGTTATAGTTTAAAGAGAGCCTTTGGCATGAATTCCTTAGACTTAATGTGACATTCTCACTGAAGTGTTTGTGCAGTAAATATATCTTGACTGCTCATTCTGTAACCCGTTTCAAAGCCTAATAAACTGAATTTGAAAGTTTTTCCCTTTATTGTTCATTATAAATGTAACTTGTAATTGCTACAATGAACCATAATTACCTAAAGCCAGATTAGATGAAATCTAAGTGCCATTACCATCTCCTTTAATTAGGGAAGGCAAGCTCAAGGGAAAAGGAAAATGGATCCAGCAATGCTGGCTTTTACTTAAGCAGAGCCAGGGCACTCAAGGGAAGTCAGTCTATAATATTCTAATTCTAAGTATATTAATGCATTAAAAAGTTTATCATTTAAGAGCTATTATTACTGCTATTTTGGAGTTACCTCCCAATTCCCTGAAACCTCTAATTTGGCTTCCTCTGTTAAAAAGTGGTTTTTATGTGTGTGTGTCAAATAAACACCCCTCTTCTGATAACCAACTATAGAAAAGGAATGACTTTATGGTTGGAACTAATGAATAGGTTTCCCATATTTAATATGCATATATTTCTTTTTCTCTTTAATTATATGCCAGTTGCTTCATTTTTTTTTTCCAGTATGTTGATTTATAAAGAAAAATAATTCTAACCTAGCTTAGCTAGGAGGAGCTAGGAGGAGACTAAAGGAAGAGCCTTCTGTTTTTTGTACAGAGAGAATGAATCCGCGAATGTAGACGTGCCATATTTGCTTTCTCATTTCTAGGTTTCTTTTATTACTGAAGTGGTAGTAAATAATTCCCAGAGAGTTATATACATGAACTGCTAACAAATGTCAAGAAAATAAAACCAAAATGAAACAAACAACAAAAGAATGATGCAGACCTTCTGCTTGTGCACTCTCAGACTGTGATTTCCCCACTGTGTCTGTCACCAGGCAAGATCTTCCCGTGCAGCCCAGAATTCTGGTGGGACTGCTGACACCAGTGTTGGAAGGCTCATCAGGAGTGTTTGAACACATTTGAATACAGCTAGGAACTTTTCACTTTTCTTTCCACAGGGTTACATTATGGTCAAACAGGGGCTCAAGAACTTTTTCTGATGAATTAGTCAAAAAAGGGTAGAGGGGAGTCAAGACATCTCTTCCACATATTTTAGACGAGCTGGGATGCAAAACAATATGATGCCTAAGGGTATATATAACATTTGCAGTTTAATTACTCTTGTGTATGTAACCTTAAAGCACTCTTTTTTTTTTTTTTAGGAAAACATTTTTGCTACAAAATAAGGCATGCCAAATGTAATGAAAATATTCAAACCACAAACCACATCTAACAAATATAAAGTAAAAAAATTGATAATTTCTTGTTCTCTTTCAGCCTTAATGCCCAGAGGAAACTGTATTTACAATATGTCCATAGGGACCTTTTTCTGTAAATATTTTTTTCTGTCATGTAGATTTTGTTGTTGTTGTTTTAAACAAAAAAAAAGGGATTTCATTTATCTGAGAGAAATACTTTTACTGAAAATTGTGCAATTATGTGGGTGAATGACTTAACCTCTCTATGTTTCGGATCCTCAGCTTTGAAAACGGGAATGTTAATTCCCGTTTTCAAAGAAGTTTGAGGAGGATTCAATGAGTTAACAAAAGTGCTTAACTAAAAGCAGAGAAATACGGAAAAGGCTCGAGAAATGCTGAATGTCATCCACAGATCTTACTCACTTTTTCTTCTTTGGTTGTACCTCACTTCCAGGGTTCCACGGTGGCACAGGTGCACAGCACTCGTCTACATTGCCCCTAACCCTAGAGCCAATCACAGTGCATGGAAGGCACTTCATCAAGGCTGAGTAAATAAATAGGCCATCAGTCTAATACATACTGAGCTGCTTCTCTGAGATTGAGTATGTGAAGTATCTTTGATGCTGAAATTTGCTCGCAGACTGTCGTCTCCTTGTCCTACCCATTTCTGTCCCTCATTACACAGAGTGGGTTTTCATCACTATTTGGTAAATATGCAGGCATAGTCCTGATGTAGTCGAGCCCAGAGCTCATCTTTATTTTAGTGGGAAGAAATCTGAAGGAGTACATTTGGAAGGCCCACTCAGGGGTAGCATGAGAACCTCACTGCCTTGTTTCTCTCAGGCAGGCTGTCATCATTTCAAAACACTAAATAATCGTTTCTAGCGTCTTATGAAAACTTGGATCTAGAATGTTTGAGGACTACTAAGGAAGAAGGAGCTGGTGCCCAGATGCATGACTCATCTTGGAGAGAAGCCGAGAGAAGTTGAGAAAAAGACAAAGATCTCTGGGGTCCTTTCTGGCTGGTCCCCAGGCCTAGCGTGAATTCTCTCCTCTGTTCCTCTAGATTCCTGGGGTAAAAAGTTTTGACTGGGCACCAAGTGCTATCTCTGTATTTTCATGTGAAAAATTGCTCCATTAACTTGCCTTTCCAGTTCGGGTTTATATCCCCTAGGATTTATCCTGAGGAATTAGATAATCATCTTGCTCTTTAATTGCTTTTAAACATATCATTTAAGTTAAAATCTTCCAGTTGACTTTTCAGAATTTCCTGGAAGCTCTTTTGTTTCTTCATAGTACAAGATTATCAGTTTATCTACCCTGGAGCATAAATCCACTTGTACAAGTAGCAATTACCAATATTTAGGGACCCTCTCATAGCATACATATTTCCCACAGGCTTTCAACTACATGTAATATATTTTTTTATACTGCCTGACATCTATAGAAGTTTTCATTTAGTAAAATAATATTATATCTGAGGCAACAATGGTAAAATATACATAACAAAATTTACCATTTCAACCATTTTTAAGTGTACAGTTCAGTGATATTAAGTACATTTATACTATTGTATATCATCACCACTATCTATCTCCAGAACTTTTTCATCATCTCAAACAGAAACTCAAAATAGGGCTTTTTGAAAAAAATAATCTCTATTTTTTAGGGCAGTCTTAGGTTCACAGCAAAATCGAATGGAAGGTACAGGACTTCCCCTGTACCTACTTCCTCCACATATGTGTAACCTTTTCTATTATCAGTATCCCCACCAGAGAGGAACATTTTTTTACAACTGATGAACCTACATTGACACATTATTATTACCCAGAGTCCATAGTTTACATTAAAGTTCATTCTTGGTGCTATACGTTTTATGGATTTGGACAAAAGTATAATGATATGCATCCATTTTTATGGTATCATACAGAGTATGTTCACTGCCCTAAAAACCCTCTGGGTTCTGCCTATTCATTCCTCCCTCTCCTTAACCACTGGCAACCACTGATGTTTTTACTATCTTTATAGGTTTGCGTTTTCCCTAATGTCACATAGTTGGAATTATTACAGTATGTAGCCTTTTCAGGCTGCCTTCTTTCACCTACTCATATACATTTAAGATTCCTCCATGTCTTTTCATGGCTTGGCAGTTCATTTCTTTTTGTGCTGAATAATATTCCATTATCTGAATATACCACAGTTTATTTATTCACACACCTGTTTAAGGACAATCCTGATTGCTTCCAAATTTTCCTAATTCTGAATAAATTCCATGTGCAGGCTTTTGTGTGGACATAAGTTTTTAGCTCCTTTGGGTAACTACCAAGGATCATGATTACTGAATCATATGGTAAGAAGATATTTAGTTTTGTAAAAAGCTGACAAACTATCTTCTAAAGTGGCTGCACTATTTTGTATCCCTGTGGGCAATGAATGACAGTGCCTGTTGCTTCACCGGTATTGTCAGTGTTTGGGATTTGGGCCATTCTAGTAGGTGTGTAGTGGTATTTGGCTGTTTAAATTTGTATATGATGTGGGGCATCTTTTCATATGTATTTGCCACCTATATATCTTCATTGATGATGTGTTAAAACACATCTTTTAATTAATTAATTTTTAACTTAAAATTTTTTCAATTAAAGTTGACATGCAATATTATATTAGTTTCAGGTGTACAAATAGTGATTAGACATTTATATAATTTATGAAATGATCACCCTGATAAGTTTAGTACCCATATGTCACCATACATAATTATTACAATGTTATTGACTATATTCCCTATGCTGTACTTTACATCCCCGTGACTGTTTTTATAACTGCCAATTTGTACATTTTAATCCCTTCCCCTTTTTCACCCAGATAACAAATTGATGGTTGCCAGATGAGGGGGGGTGAGGGTGGGGTGGGGGGTAGGGGTAGTTGAAACAACATACCTTTTTAAATTGGAATTTTAAAAAATCATTAATTCTGAAAGCATGTTGAAGAAATTTTTGCAGTTCTTCCTCAAAGTTGGAAAAATACATGATGAGACAAAAAATGAAATATTATATAAGCAGTTATTTGAGTATTCTTTTTTAGCCACGACTTTTAAAACAATGTAACCACAGGTTGGCTATCTCCTATATTGCATATAGAACCAAGGTATGAGTAGAAGGTAGAAGACAAATATACCCTTCATCATCTCGGTCTCCTGTTTTTTTAGGTTGAGTTCAAATCGTACTGCCTCAAAAAAAATCTTTCTTGTTAACCTTCACCAGAAATAATTTCTCACTTCTTTGAAATCTGCTTAGTTTAGTTTCTTTCATTGCACTTTACTTTGCATCTACTTTAGAACACATTGGCGCTACCAGAGAACTAGCTCCTTGAGAACAAGTTCCCATTCATAGAGTATTTTATTGTATGTCTATGATAAAATGCTTATCGTAAACTTACTTTAAGTACATTCACTTCTGCATTAAAATTAATTTTTTTTAAAGATTTTATTGGAAAATTGGGAAAGGGGAATAGACAAGTTGCTGTCCTTTTATTCTTCAGTCTAGTTGTGGAGGACGTTGCTTCACTGGCCCATGTTGGTATTATCATTGTGCTCTTCCCGGCTGAGGCAGATCGATCGTCGGCCATTGGACAGCCTCTCATGGCAGCTCTCGGCAGCTCATGTCAGCTGCCAGCCTCTCACGCTGGCTGCCGGCCACTCATGGTAGCTTACTGCAGCCCACTGCAGCAGGGGCTGCAGCCTAGCTGTAGCCGGCGACTCACAGCAGCCCAGCTCCAGGTGGAGCTGTTGTTCACCATCTTAGCTGTAGAGGGCAGAATCACTGGCCATTGTGGGATCTGAATCAGTGGCCCTGCTGCTCAGAGCTCGCACTCCCAAGCCAACTCTTAACCTGCGAGTCACTTGGCTGGCCTAAAATTAATTTTCTTGAATAGCCAATATAATCTTTAAAGAAAAGAAAAAAGTTGGATGCCTCACAATTCCTCATTTAAAAATTTACTAAAAGCCACAGTAATCAAAACAGTGTGGTACTGGCATAAAGACAGAGATACAGACCAATGAAATAGAACAGAGAGCCAAAAAAGAAACCCTTATATACATGTTCAAAAGATTTCTACAATATGGTCAAGATCACTTAATGCAGAAGAGACAGTCTTTCCCCACATAACACATAAATGGTGTTGGGAAAACTGGATATACTCATGCAAAAAAATGAAGTTGGATTCTTACCTTACACTATATACAAAAACTAACTTAAATTGAATCAAAGACCTAAACATACCAGCTAAAATTATAAAACTCTTAGAAGAAAAAAGGGAAAAATCTTCATCACATTGGATTTGGCAATGGTTTCTTGGATATGATACCCAAAGCATAGAAAACAAAAGAAAAAAATAGATATGTTAGACCGCATCAAAATTAAAAACTTTTGTGTGTGAAAGGACACTAGAAACAGGGTAAAGACACAGCCCACAGAATGAAAGAAAAAATTTGCAAGTCCTATAGCTGATAAAGGATTGATATCTAGAACATATAAAGAATTCCTCCAACCCAACAACAAAAAACAAACAACCTGATTTTTTAAAAATGGGCAAAGGACTTGAATAGACATTTTTCCAAGAAGATATACAAATACCCAACAAGCCCATGTAAAGATGCTCAACATCACTAGTAATTAGTGACATGAAAATCAAAACCACTATGAGATACGACGTCACATATCTTAGGATATCTACTATTTAAGAAAACAGAAAATAAAAAGTTTTGGGGAGATATGGAGAAATCAGAACATTTATTCATTGCTCGTGGGAATATAAAATAGTGCGCCTGCTGTGGAAAACAGCATAGCAGTTCTTTAACAAATCAAACATAGAATTATTCTATGATCTAGCAATTACACTTCTGGGGATATGCTCCAAAGAAGTAAAAGCAGAGACTTGAAATGATTGATATCTGTACACTCATATTCATAGCACTATTATTCACAATAACTAAAAGTTGGAAGCAACCTAGTTGTACATCAACAGATGAATAGATTAACAAAATATGGTACACACACACAATGGAATATTGTTCAGTCTTAAA
>NW_017731717.1:854235-860872 GCF_001890085.2 Hipposideros armiger
TAATAATTAGTCATGTATAGAAAAAACAATTGTTTACTGTTGTCTGGGAAATAACTGCAATGTCTGCTATTCTCTATGATTCTCTTGTTACTTGCCCAAGAAGGGGATTGTAATTATCACAGAAATTTAATTTATGGTCATACATTACTTCCAGGAAAAATAATTATCTCCATTTGACAGAAGGATATATAAATGTTCAGAAAATATGGAAGCATAATTCAATTGAAAATGTCTAAAACCCTAGTTGGTCAATTTTACATCTAAACTCTGTTACTTTTAAAATAAGAACTTTAAGAATTCAGTTGCTGTGAAGGGAAGGATATAGTGTCAGCACCTCCACGATCCTAATCACATGTCTTTCTCTAACACCACTTTATCAATAAACACGTAGCCCTGTCTTAATTTAACATGGATTAATTTACTGAAATTATTTCCTTAAAATATCACTTTACATTTCTGTTTTTCTTTTTTTTTTAACTTTCCTACTGTCTATTTTAGAACTGGTCCATAAGAAGAATTTTGCTTTTTAGTCCAGAAAATGTTATTTGAGTTATTACTGAATTTCATATTACCTCAGTTAAGCTTTCCTTTGATTATACGTTGACATCTGATTTATGGGCACTGTCCGAATGAAAGGGCTGCTAATTTCTCCACTGCTTTCCGCCAAGCTCTCATTAGCATTTAGCTAAGGTGATTCAGTGACAAACATGGGCCTTGCCATTTACTCAGTACTAAGAAGAAGAGTGCAATTGGCAATGAAAAGTTCAGGAAAGTAGTGGAAAAACCCATCCAACAATGTGGGAAATGTGACATAGGGAGGCAGGTGGCAAAAGGCAACTATGGAAGGGGTGCTAACTGATTGTCCTTAATACAAATGGGGAATCGGTGGTGATGAAATCTAAGCCCTAGTGACAGGACTGCATGTTCTAGGAGCAAGGAGGAGGTGGAGGGGGCTGAACCAAGAGGAAGAGTAGCAGGAGCTGACATCACAGATAGGAAACAGGTCATTCCAGGGTCTAACTGTAGGCAAAATGTTGAATCATCTACGAACAGGTGGGAGACCATTACAATAACCCAGGGTAGAAATGAGCGGGGCTCAGATTTAGTGCTAAGTGGTCAGGGACCAGGTAGATTTTGAAGGCAGAGTGAACAGGATTTGCTGATACATATGATGCAGACATTGAGCCAAGTATCTTGGCTTAAAAAGATAAAAAAGCACAGTCTCTGCTCTTACGAAGCAGATGAACAAGTACATGGATTTATCAAATCTTTTTACTGCAAATGTAAAAAATAAATTTTAGTCTGTGACCCAGTACATATGCACATATACCTGCATAACTGAAACAAAAGTTTCAGAAAACTACATTTACCCATATCATGCAAAACATAAAATTAACGTAGAATATGATTTTAGTAATGTAAAAATAATTGCTCTTTCATATTCTATTTCATTTAAAAATGCTGGTCAAAATCTATTAAGTCAGTGGTGTTCAAACATTTTGGTCTCAGGAACTCTTTATACTCTTAAAAATTATTAAAGACCCTAAAAAGCTTTTGTTTATGTGGGTTATACATATCAATCTTTACCATATTATAAATTCTAATAAATAAAATATTTATCTACAAATGAGAATAATAAACCCATTATATGTTAACATAACTTATTTTTAATAAAAACCCATGCAAAATTAGTGAATAAAGATATTGTTTTACATTTTTGCTAATCCCTTTAATGCATAAAACAGCTAGATTCTCATATCTGTTTCTGTGTTCAGTCTGTTAAGATAAGTTGTTTTAATTGAAGAATATAAAGAAACCTTACACAGACATGTACTTAGAAAAGTAAGGAGCATATTAATAGCCCTTTGAAGCTAATGGTGGGTGTTCTTTGTTACTATACAAAATTCAATGAGTGATTTTTAAAAGTTACTTGCATCATGAAATCTGAAACTGCATCAATGAACTCTTTTTTATGAGTTTGTCTTTTTTATTTGATTATTTAAGTATAGATGGTATACAATATTATGTTAGTTACATTAGTTTCAGGTGTACAATATAGTGGTTTGACATTTCTATACTTCCAATGTGACCACCTGACCAATTTTAGTAATTTGTCACTGTGCAAATTTATCACAATACTATTGATCATGTTCCCTTTCATCTTTTTACTCATTCCCCCAACTCCCTCCCCTCTGGTAACCATCCATTTGGTCTGTTTCTATATGGTTGTTTTTGTTTTCTTTTGTTTGTTTGTTTTGTTTTTTCAGATTCTACATACTCATATAAATGAGATCATGTGGTATTTGCCTTTATCTGATTTATTTCACATAGCGAAATACCCTCTAGGTCCATCCATGTTGTTATAAGTGGCAAGATTCTTTTTTATTGCTGTGTAACATTCCATTGTGTGTGTGTGCGTGATATTATTTATATTATGTATAACACAATATATGTATATATACATATATAATAAAATCCATTGGCTTGACTTGCACTTTGAATGAATATTTTACCCATGGATGTTTCTGGAATTTCACGCATTGGTCATTTGGAAACTCTTGGTTAACTGAGTTATAAAGATTTTCGAAATGTTTATATAGTTCATTATATAAAATAAAAAACTGTTTTTGGTAATGTCATCATCCATCTCATCAAAAAAGCAATTAAATATTAGGAAATTGTCGCGTTCACAGTGGTGGATATAAATTTTCAAAAATTCCAGTTTTTGCTAGAAATCTTGAATTTTATGAGGGCAATGATGATGTATGCTCACTTTGTTCATATTCAAGAAAGTAGTGGCTAAATATGCTAGCCTGGAAAAGAATCGTTTCTCAGTTGTTCTTTCACGTAAAAATGGTATATGTCATTGTAAAAGTATGTAGTTCATCTTGTACTGCAATTGCATGAGGATTTTCCTTAAGACAACATTTTACTTCACTCTTCCTGTTCTGTCACAGAGACTATTGAAAAGATGTATACTTAAGGTTGAGATTTATATAAAATGAACACTTTTACTATTGCATCAAGGACTTTCCTAAGTGAAATCAGCATTTTTTAAAAAACACTGTGTGTTGCAATGAAGAAAATAATGGTTACTAGTACAGTTTCGTGCTATCGCCTTGATTTTTGCTAAGGACCTGTGGTTTCACCCAATATTCCTTTTGTACTATGATTTTGCACCATGATTTGAGAGATCACGCACTGTGTTGCAAATGTCAACAGAATGGGGAAGACAAATAACATCTTAGTATTATTATAAAAGTAGTTTTGATCTCATGAATCCCCTGAAAATATCTTGGTACCAGCCGGGGTTCCACAGACCACACTTTGGGAACTACAATGCTAAATTGGTTTGGCAACCCACTAACAGGTGGCAAATTGCAGTTGGATATAAAGAACACAATAAGACAGGAAAATAAAAAAAAAGAAATTTGGGGGTAATGAAAGAAATATCATTGAATAGATTTTAGTTTTATCCCTACCAACAAAGATCATGGCAAATAATTGGGTGAGAGGGAATTTAATTTAATTTAAGTTAATCAATATTCTTTCCAATATAAATGCCATTCTTTAGTAGAAAATTTCTGTGAAAAAAATAAACCTTTATTTTTTCTACAAATACTTAGTATCTGTTAAAGCCAGTTGCTATTCTATCATCAGGACTCTATCAATCTAAGCATCATAACAGGCAAAGTCTGCTGTTAGCAATATTTAAAATCCAGTGGTAGCAATATTAAAAAAAAAGTAGATTTAAAAAAAAAGAGAATATTTCAGATAGTGTTAAATTCTATGATGGGAGTATAGAAAGGTAAAAGCAGTACTACCCAGGCCCCATACTTTAGAGGACTCCACTCTGGCCCTCCAGCTGTACCTCTGTCCACAAAGCAAGGAGTACCTGCAGTCAAGGATCACAGATACCACAAATCAGCAATCCAAGAATTCCCCACTCCCAGGGCTTCCTAAGGTGTTTGCATTGTAAAGGGGAGAATGAGCCACAGGTGTGAACTTGCCTAGGACAGTTTCTGGAAGCAAGGAATCTGGACTGAGATGTCCACGGGTAAGAGCATGAGGTCTTTATTGGCACAGGATGAAGTGGAAGGGGAAGAAAGGTGAAGGAAGCTCCACTGATACTCTGCGTTCTCCTGTAAATGTTAAGGATGGGTCTGAGTAAAGGGAAAGAGAGACTGGATGTGTGTTTTGGAGCCTGCTTTTAGTTAGGTAGATCAGTAGGGTACATCTGAGCATGGACTAGACACTCCTGCAGAGTCCCCACCTCATGTCATATCAAATACATAAAAAACGTACACATTAAATATGAAGTTTTGCTATAAAATTGTAGGGGTTTTTAATAGTTTGTTTTTGATGAAATTTAGCCATGAGAAACTCATGTAATTTACAACTGGCTGTTATTTGATTTCTTGGTAATTATGTATATTTGGATTCTTGTGAAGAGAAAAAAAAATACAAACAACAAATTATTTGGAAATGGTGCGATTTTTTGAGTTCTTAAATAATTTTTAAAACTGAAAAATATGTTTTGCAACATTTAAACATTTATTAATTTTGATTTTGAAGTGTTATTATTTTGTAATAATTTTGGGGGGCATCGTATATATTTCCCTTATTGTGTTTCAATGAGTTGAATTCTCATGGCATCATTTGATAACCTAGAGCTTAGACTTAGACTGTTTTGTCCAATGTAGTAGTCATTAGCCACATGTGCCTATTTAAATGAAAATTAATTAAAATTAAGTGAAATTTACAATTCAGTTCCTCAGNGTCTACAAGTTGTGTATTAGTCAGAAAACAAAGTGCTAAAAAAATTCAATAAACAAACAGCCATTGGAAAAACAGGATAAGGAAAGGGCTCAAGGAAGCCTCAGGCCGCAGGTTTTAAAATTTCAGAGTCTTTGATCCCCAGCCACAGCACTCAGTAGTTGCATGGCGGAGGACACTAACTTGCTCACTTCCTTCTGCTGTAGATTGAGTCTAATTGAAGGGGACCCGTCACAGACCTACTCTGAGATTAAAGGAAACGATGCATGTAGAGTGTCTGGCATGGGATACACACTCTATTAATGTTAAACTTTGCTATATAAAATCCAAACTTATCTATTCCAAAAGGAGAGAATGAGCTTGAGGGTTTTTTTTGTGTTTTTTTTTTTGGTATCCTTTTCATATATTCATCATAATATAAGCACACAAAATATTTTCCCCTGGAAGGCTAGACTGAGACACATTCAAAGGGAAATACCCAGGAGCACAGGAATGAGAAAATTGGGTAAAGCTTCAGGAGCCTTTTTTAAACTGACTCCTTACCTGTCTTTTCTTCTGGCAACTTCAGGGCAACCTCAGGCATTGGTAAACTGCTTCCCTTCTCCACTGTCAGGAGCTCACCCTGTGGCTCCTCTGTTCCCTGGGTCAGCAGGGCAAAAATACATCACCTCCCAGATTCCTTTTTCCTAGTTGTCGGTAAAAGAGCATGCAGGGTCTTTTCCTTTGAAGAGTTTTATTGGTATTCTCTGTGAAAAAACAAAATAATATGTTGAGGAGGAGTAAAAGTTCAACAATTTCTCATAGTAGTCACTCTCTGGGTTATGCTAAACTCCAAATGGAATTAGATTTGTCTACTTCAGAGTCAGTTTCTGCGGATGACCCTCTTACTGTTTCTGATTCTTTTATTCTAAAAAATGCAGCAATCCAAAGTCATAGAATGGCTCTGATATCAGAACCTTAAAACTATAAAACTTATTGTACTATAATCTCCATTTATTTCCTTCCTTCTTTATGGAATTTGTTCACCAAATTACTGCCTCAGATGTCTGGGAAATTGTGCTAAGAGATATTATTCTTAGATGTTCTTTACAGTACTTGAAAGACTTAAGTATTAAATAGCACACATTCATAATTATTTATGCTTAGTACGAACTTATCAGCTATGGTACCTTGAGGTTTGAGGCAATGACCAGATAGGAAACTGTAAGATCTTTAAGGAAAAGGACATTGTCTCATCTGTGCTTGTCCACCAGTAGTTGTAGGCACATGTAGGTGATTGTTGAATGGTCACATAAATAAAAGAATGAATAGGGGAATAACAAATTGCCTGTTCACTACTCATTAATATTGATACAGCCTTGATTATTTTTTTCTATTGTATATTTCTCATTAATTTTTTATGTACTATTATTTTGATTAAGTTATTTTATTTAAAAATTGGTTAAGGCAATAAAGCCACAGTGCTGGGCGTTTTCAGCTCCAGGCTTAATATCTCTGTTTTATGGGAACAGATTAATCTTAGCCACAGTCCTGTATCCTGTGTGGATTAAGAACCTTCCGGGTTATCTCAGCGATTTAAGTTGGCAAAGGAGCAAGCTGGGGACATCTCAGAGTGAGTTGAAACAGTGAATTTGCTACAATGCAGGACTAGTTCCCAGGCTTAGGGTGACATCAGCGAGTGTCAGACTCAGTGTGGACTGGTCTGAGAAAGCTGCCAACTGGCTTTCTATTGTGAACTTGCTTTCTTTTTATCTTTACCCATCTTAATGGATCCACTTTTTTTACATTCATTTATATTTGTCTGATTGTTATTTTTTCTTTTGTCCCTCACTTTATGTTTTTGGTCATTTCCCTTATCCTA
>NW_017731717.1:866642-869450 GCF_001890085.2 Hipposideros armiger
GGGTGGTCAGAGGGTGTCACCATCAGAGAACAGGAAAAAATGCGGAACTTGATGGGGTCAGGGGTCAGTGGGTAAATCATTCACAAAAAAACGAAGGCTGAAGACCTGAAACAGATGGGCTTTCTCAAGGAAGGAAGAAAATTACCAGCAATTCTTGTTTGGAGAACGCTTTGCACAGTGAGAGGAAGGAAACGCAGTGCCAAAAGGAATGTGTAAGACACAGTCCATCAGGGTGGAGTGTCCAGAAAAGGAACAGTTGTGAAAACCAGTTAAAAGATCTTAGGGATAAGGAACAACCACAGGTAGAAAAAAAACTTTGAGATTAAAATAGAAAATGAATAGGCCTTTACCTGTAGCTTCATCACTGAAAACCTTTCTCATAGTGCTTGAATATGAGGGCAAGAAAATGCATTGGCCTATGGGCCACATAGAAAATTCTAGAATCAGGACTTTTTATTACAAGGAGGGTGTGTACACTGCTTCATGGGGTAGCAGCAGAGGGGATATGGTTCTATCAGCCAGTGTTTAAAAGAGCTGAGACTATGTTTACAGTTATTCAGCAGGAACAACTCAAACTTTTAAATCACCATATTGTTAACAGAGTGCTTTCCTTGAACACATCTCATTTAAGCTCCAACATGTATCCTGTAAAGAAGGCACTGCTTTTCCTCCATTTTCATGCATGGATAATAAAATAACTGAGATAAGAAGATGATTATTTGCTTGGGATGATCAGTTTCAGCTTTGGTGGCCCTTCTAGCTCTTCTGTGCACATTTCTAAGGCTGCACTGAATGGTTTTGTAAAATGTTTCCCTTCCAATACTAACCAGTTTCCACCTGTCTGGATTTTATTTTATTTATTTATTTTTTTTACCTGCCATCAAATTTTGCTACATTGACTCTAATTGCCCTAAGACTATGTAATGCTTTAAAAGTTTACCCTTGGCCTGAAAACAATAGAAAGAAAAAAGTTTTCAAAGGTGCTCTCCTATGTTCCCGTGTCATGAAATTGGTTTATAAGTTGGCTCAAACCTATGAGAAGTGCCTTACACCTGGTGTAGGTTTTGTGTCTTTCTGATCGTAATGAGGCTGTTTTATCGTAGGAGGAGGGGAAGAGCTTGGCCCCTATTGATAGCAACAGACTTTGGAATAATGAAGGAAACTTCCACATAGATGAAGCAACACCTCATTAGCAGTTTCCACATGAAAACCATTGAGAAAAGTATATTTCTTTAAGAGCAACGTAGGGCAGCAATTCTTGTCTGAAAGCTTTCACTAAGAGCAGTTTGCTCCCATTGGAGACATAGATCAGAGACTCGTGCTTTTTATTTCTGTTTATAATGTGTGCATGAGATCATGGAAGGGTCAGAGTCAACAAGTCTGATTTAAGCTTTTTTAAAGGCTAAGGGAAAACCTTTAATTTCCTCTGACAAACAGTTTGAAGAAGATGAACAGCACCTCATCGTGTCGTCACTTCTCTGGTTAAAACTTCCTCGAGGCTCTTCTCTCCTTCAGGGAAGAGTCCAGTTCTCTCAGCTTGGCTGAGGGATGTTCTCGTTTGCTACCCCTGACCTTTATTTCTCATCTCAGCTCTTGTGAGTTTTAACCTATACACCCCGTCTCAACACGCACGAAGCCCCAAATACACAATCATGTTTTATGCCTCTGTCTTGAAGATCCACCTTATACTTCACCTCCTATGCGAATCTTCCAGAATTCCGTGTGGCTGAGTCACTCTGCGCTGTGCTCACCACAGTTTCCTACAGACCCCAGGCATACCTTGTTTTGTTGCACTTTATTGCGCTTCATAAGTGTGTCTTTTGCAAATTTAAAGGCAAGACCTTCCACCAGCAAAAAGATTATAACTTGCTTTATTGCCCTACTCGCTTTATTGCAGTAGCCTGGAACGGAACCGGCAAAGTCTCCAAAGTATGCCTGTATAACGTTTATTACTCTTGTTCATTGATTATTTGCTTATGCAATTTCCTCTATCTCGTTTTTGAGCTCATTGAGGCAAAGGACCCTGCCTTAGATAATTTTTGTGGTTAAGTGGCAGCCACAAAACATTGTAATACCAAACATCACTTATTTTATAAACCAGGTGTCCACGGAAGAGAGACCTGACTGTAGGATAGGATGTGAGTGAATTAGAAAGGGGCTGAGGTGTGAGGGCAGTGAGTTAAAGAGTGAAGTAGCCATGCTAATGTCTGAAAAATTTTCTCTAGTGTTTCCATTTTAAAGTAATTTATGTATAGTTGACTTAATAAAGAGTTCTGTTTGGGTGGGGTATTAATTGGTATCTCATTCTCTGATAAGGCATGGGCTTGGGTTTTTGATCACCTGAAGAAGGCACTTGTGGTGGTCATGGAATCATTCATTCACTTCAGCAGAAAAACATCTTTGGAAGAACAATAGTCTCTTGGGTTGAACTTGAAAATATAATTTAAAGTAGTGACAAATGTCATAGCAACAATAGCATAGCAGTCTGATGTAGTGGCTCATTTGGGAAAATATACATAGTTTTTCATCTTAAAAATTAATGACAAATGCTTTTAATCTTATTAGAATTTGTCTCCAAGTGCTGTTTATATATGTTCCACATTTGTGATTTCTAAAGGGTGTTTAAAGAACACAGGATCTGTAGAATAGTCGTATTCCTTTTTTAAAAAGTTTCATTGTAAACTTTGGAAAACATTGGGTTAAAAGAATGAGAGTGATTTCTCTACTATTGTTTTTAATACTTGATGATGTATTATAAATCTCCAAAACATGTATGTTGCATAGAATAGTTCTAAATTTTCCTCACTA
>NW_017731717.1:870410-907524 GCF_001890085.2 Hipposideros armiger
AGAGAGAGAGAGAGAGAGAGAGAGAGAGAGAGAGAGAGAGAGAGAGAGAGACCGTTTGCTTAGACAAGCAGTGAATAACTGAACAATTGCAAGAAACTTTTGAGCTAGGAAAATACCAAGAACATTTCAAGTAGGCAGAAATGGCTGAGACCTTTAGGTGACTTACTGCTCAAAGTATTTGAATAGCACTGATGTGGAAATATTAAATGTTGTGAGGTAGAAATAGGGAGTGAGAGAAGAGAGAGTGTGTGTGAGAAGGAGAATCATTTAGACTAGAAGGCAAATGACCCATCTAGTTCCATGAATTTATTATTATTTTTCTGTACTGGTGTGGAAAAACATTTTAGAACATTTTTCTTTTTTAAACTAAACACCCACATCTGTGTCAACTGAAGATTTCCCCCTTTCACAATAAACAAAACAAGGTGGGATGAGAATGGAGAGAAAGAGGAAGTATTCTTAACAATAAATCATCCTGGGCTTGATAGAAGGCCTAAGCCTTTCAAGAAGTAAAATTTATTTTGAGTAATGATCACGAAATGGAAATACCAGTGTATTTCACAATGTAAGTAGTGTATTTGACCCGAAGAACAATAGAAAACAAAACAAAAGCAACCAAGTTAAAATGAATTACAGAATAATTCTTGCCTCTCCTAAAAATTTTTCCTGATCGAATTTCATGACAATTTGTGCCTTTTGATTTTGGTCTGTTTTAGAGGTCTTTGTATCTTCCTTAAAAGAACCTGACAGGAAATGACTTTTGCCACTAAGTCAAATGGGGCATAGTTACATAGTTCCTCATGATGTGACCAGGAAATCCCATGTAAAAAAAAAAAAGGTTTGCAGAAAAAGGAGGGGAAAAAATGTAGTTTGCTTATGTTTCCTGAAACTTCCCCTGGCCCATCCCAGGAGCCATTTTAAAGTAAGGTCTCTCTCTCACCCATAGGTGTCAGCACCAAGGCTCATATTTCTGGGTTTGCTTGTCCTCCTGTTAATGTAAACCTAAGGAGGTGGGGTTTTCTAATGCATTTGTCTCTCATTCTTGGGTCTGGTCAGTCCCAACAGGGATGGTTGAGTCTCCATGAACAGGAGAAGACATTCCTGCTTTTCAGATTTCTAATCTCTTGCCTGATATGCCATCAAGTCTCCCACTGACTTTCATAAACTGACTCTCAAAGGCAGAGAGGACATGGTCTCTGTGATATATCTCCTGAATGGCAGTGACACTGCCAGCCAGGAGGGGACTGTCACTTCAGATTCCACAGCAACGTGAGCAGCTGCAGCTGCTGCCTTAGGGAAAACCAGATGCACCAATGTGTCGAATGTGCTTTCAGGTTTGCTAGGAATGTACAGACTTGTTGCAGTTGTTTTGCAGGATTCTGGTATCTGAAATCTGCCACAAAGCCGATTCAAATTTGGATAATAATGTGATATAACCCTGAGCACGAGGCGTCATGTACTAAATTTTACTTGAGGGTTCACACCTTCTTAGTAACAAGTTCTGTGAACCCCAGGTTATAAATACAGAAACTACCCAGCATGTCTAAGGATAAATGGTGAGTCAGTTCTATAAATGGCTATCTGGTGGCAGATCTATTCTCCAGTAACTTTCAACCATTTGTGTTCTACTTATAACATATTCTATCCTAGGGATGGATGGGGGCCATTTATTACCACCTAAGAAAGAAGAATTAGGAAATTAAATCAATTGCTCTAGAAAATTTTAATTTTATTTGGAAGGAAGTATTATTATTGCAATTCAGAGACAGAACATCATGCTTGTATGTTGTATATATTTGTCTCTGCTGGCTATTGAGTACTCAAATGGGAGTCACTCTCAAATTCCTTTTCTTTGTAAAGATGGTAGACTTTACATTGGGGGAGGGGAGTTTTCACTTTGTGAAGGGTGTAAATGTCTAACTATTATAGTGGTTTGTACATCTGAAACTAATTAAAAAAAAGTTAAAAAAAATAAGGCAGACTTTGCAGTTCACAAGAGGTTCTCTTTTTTTTACAGCTATTTCCCTGAGTTTGCTGTTCTTGTCACTTTAGAAAATGTGAGCATAACAATTAAAGATTATATCACAGAATTCAAGGTTTGAAAGGCCTTACTTCTTCCTTGTTCTATTAACCAAGTAACTTAACCCTTTACCTAAGTGGTACTGGATACTACTGGAGCTCAGTGGAATTCCTTGATCAGCTAGTAAGCATTTTCATTAAATAAAGCAAAAGCAGGAGAAACTAAAATCTTAATGCAGTGAACTTCCACTGCAGGAGACCTTACCTCTCAGGAAGAGGCCATGGGAGTGTCACATAAGCAAGGATGTTGCGTGCCGTGTTCTGCCTGTATCTTGGGCACATAGAGCAGTGCCTGGCATGGAGTAAGGACTACACAATATTTATTGAAAGAAAGCATGGATGAATGAATAAGCAAATGAATAAACTGCAGACTTTCAGGATGAGCTTTGATGTTATTCTGGGTAGAAGAAGGATGAAGACTGGGTTATTTCTCCCAGCCATTTCTTTTTTCCCTACTTTTAATAACATAAATGTGTATTGCATGCATTAGGAGGCTAAGTTATTTTCATAACAGCTACTGATTCTGATGGCTAGGTTCAAGTCCTCAGGCCTTCTAATGTCAGGGATATATTAATATTCCCTGGTAAGTGCTCTCTAATGCTCTTCCCAAGATTCAGAGAACAGAAACTTTCTGGTTTGCATCATTGTTTTCCATTTAGCGGTTTCCTTCAACTTTAATTCCTTATATACATTGGTGTTCTATTAGTATTATTGTTGAACTGAATGATTAAATTTCAACAGCATATTTTCAAAGACAGTTACAATAATATTTCTATTTAGTATAAATAGCTCTTTGATTGCTTTCTGCTAAATAGAGATGCTTAGAACATTCCCCAAAGTTCCTTGTCACTGAACTTCTTTTACATGGACATTAGTATTAATAATTTTTTCCCATGTGTTGTTATATTTATTTTGTCTCTCCAGTGTTATGTATCTTTTTCTGACCCTCAGTTTTCTCATGTATAAAATGGGGATAATATTTACCTTTTGAAGGGTTGTAGTGTCCAAGAGAGCTCATATAATAACACTGAAATTGCTGCACATTGTAAGTACTTTGCTCAAAGTTGCCAATTATTAGTATTGTGTGGCATTAATATGCGGGATAGGTGACAGAGACACTAAAATGAAAGATACGTTGACTTTACTCTCATACAGCAACAGTCCTGACACTGAAATCAATGAATACTAATACAACTCTATCATCATAATAAGTGCATAAAGTGCTGAGGGGAATACTGATTAAGTTCAGCGGAGATACTACGGGAAGGCTTCTTAGAGAATGAGAATTTTGACTTCAGAATTGAAGAATGGTCATAGTGTGCCAGGCAAAGAAAATGAAAGGGGCAATTTTAGTCGGTAGAAACAGATTTGCAAAGACTTGAAATATGGTATATTCACGAAATAGAAGTTCAGAGTGACCAGAACCTTTGACGAGGGTTCAGACAAAATGGAGGTGGGATAGTGGTAGTTGAAGAAGTGGGGAAAGTTTACTGAAGACAGATTGTGAATGAATGTGTATGGTAAGCCAAGAAATTTGATTTAATTTTCTGTAATTATATATTTGTGTTTTAGAAAATTAGTTTGGGAGGTGGTGTGTATTATATAACATAGTGGTTAAAAGCATAAAGTCTAGATAGGGTTAGACTGTTTGGGTTAAAATGTTGCCTCTGCTATTTACTAGTTTAGAGTTTATTTACTAGGTTAGGGCAAGTCACTGCATTCTGTGCCTCAGTTGCCCCAGCTGTAAAATGGGGATAGCAAAAATACATATCCCACAAAGCTATTGTGAGATTTAAAATAGTCAACCTATGATTAGAATAGTACCTGGTACATAATAAGTATTATCAATAGGTGTTGGTGAAAGAAGAATATAAAGTAGAATGTGGACAGCATTGCAAGCCAGTGAAGAGCCTTTCCAATGGAGCAGGTGAGGGTCAGGTATAAGGCTGGCAATCATTTTGGTGGACTTCAACAGTGCTGAAGGAAATTTTTCTGGTTCAACATACAGAGACAATGATGGTTGATTGCGGGGAAGCAATCATTGCTCAATATATTTTCCTTTTCGGTATTGTTCAACAAAATGGTTGATTTTTGCAAATAATATCTGCTGAATTTTAACCAGAAATGAGAAAAGAGGATGTCCTTACTCATTGGCACATTAATATACTATGCAATGTCAATAAATTTATGACATCACTATTAATTTACTTGTTTACTAAATTTTCTGTTTTCTGGGACAAACTTGTAATAATGATATAGCAACCTCTGCCTGAAATAATGGGAATGGAAATTGTGATGTTTAGATTCATCATATTTGCACAGTTGGCACATACATACAATCAATTTGTTTACCAATTTGTTAAAATACACCGAGTGTTGAAACTACTGCAAATAATGTTCAAGCAAACTTCCTTTTTTAGAATATACTTGAACAATAAAGGGTAATGACTAAGAATTCTGGATTTTGTGGTAACGGTTGATCACCAGTTGTGTGGTTTTGAGTCAATTAATTGACTCTTCATGGCTTCTTGGGTAAAAGGATGACAGTTAAGAGGACCTAGCTTAAAAGAGTCCAATGAGTAAATTAACTCCAACTTGTGATGTACAGTGCCTGATAAATGGCTAAAAAAAGTGTTAGGTTTTATTAGAATTTGACATTGCCTTGCCGCTATCATATAACCAACTATCAATTCTGTATATGAGAAAACTTTGATATGGAAATCTGACTAATAGAGTTTTCTGTATGTAGGTGGTATAAAAATGCAAACTTTAACGATGGAGGTCTTGTAAAATTAGAACAGAAGAAAGCCATTTATATTGATCTTCTGTGTCACAGGCACTGTGGGAGGACCTTTCTATATATATTTTCTTATTTAGCCTGCACAACAATCTTGCACAATGGTAATTTTTCTTTTCATTTCAGAATTGAGACCAGAGAAATCCTGTTTCAAGAGCCATACAGATAGTGGCAGAACCATATTTAAATCCCCTGACTCCCTGTTTTTACTTTCTTGTAAAATATGTGATTAAACCATACTATTGATTGAATAGAGATTGACTTTTCTTTCCTCCTTTTGATGTTCCAGCTAGTTTCACGGATTGCAGCAGTTTATGATCTGATCTTCTACCCATGCTGTTGTGTATGTAACTATGTGGGAAATAAGTCATGAAATAATTATGGTTTTCATAGTTTCTGGTTGATCTCTGATAAATTGCCAAAATATAGGTCACAAGGTGTGACTGATGAAATTATAGTTAGATAGATAGATGGATGGGTAGATAGGTATAGTTACTAGGAAAAATAAAAGCCAGTAAGGCTTGACCATAAATTGGATAAAAGACTAATTTCACTGAGAATCACAGAAATTGGGCATTCATAAAGCCTTAGGAATGGGTCCTTAAACTTTGGCAACCAGGAGAAATTAAGCTAGAAGAATATAACAGAGGGGAGAATGACCCTACCCTCCTTGACTTTCAAACATTTTTAAAGATTAAAAGTAGCATGTCATAATACACTTGGAAACCTTTAAAGTACTTGTATATATTCAGATATGTGAGCTGACATACTGTTTTATAAACATGTGAAAGAAAGCATTTTGTATTAATAAAATCAGCATTTATACTGCACTTAGAACAAAAAGATAAATTACTCCATATTTAAATCTTTGGATAAAGACTCAGAATTTTTTTGCTATCTTTCTGGATTTATTATATAATTTAGGTAATTTTGGTTCAGAGTTTGCTTATATTGAAAATTTGATAAAATTTTAGCTTTAAGGCGGCTGGTTTTAGTCTAATCTTCGAGCTCCCTCTACTGGTTACCGGTAGGTATGAGACATTCTGAATTTTATCAGTGGGTTCCAACATTTGTGTCAGAATTTCTTTTTATATTTTTATAATTACATTTATAAAATGTGATGGTAGATCAATCATTTTGAAAGATAGTTATTGCTCAGTTTACCTTAAATGCAGTCAGGGTATGATGACCAGGAACCATTTGTATGCACCAGGAACCTCTAATAAACTTACATCTGGGAGCCAAAATGCATTTGCATCTTAGGAGTCAAATGGGAACACCATAAGGGAAGAAGCAGCAAGAAAGCTGATGTAGTTTGGCAGCTATTATAATATATGTCAAGTGAAGTACTATGTATTCCCTAGCCATCATCACAAAGAGTCCAGTGCTTACTGGTTTAACAAAAAGGAAGCTGAGATATGAAGAGTTTAATTGACTTTTGCAGATCACATAACTGGTAGTGCCAGGCATCAAGGTTTTCTTGATTCCAAATTCTGTCCTCTCTCCACTAACACTTGATGAAAGATAGAGACAAGCAGAAAAAGAGTGATGTATGAGAGAGAAGAGTTTGTGGCTCATTTATTCAAGTACTCCTTTAACAAGCATGATTAGATTTGTGGATTGCAGAGTATATACTGTTAAAATAAGTTATATTTTAATTTATAATATTTTAGTGGGCAGATAGAGTATAAATTCTGTTAGGTGTCATATAATCTCTTCATTACATAGTAATAAGTACTAACAAGTTGTGTCTTTCTTATTCCTTTTTTAAACACAAAATATTGTTTTTTTTCTTATCCTGAATATGAGGGGAAAAGAAAGAGAAAAAAAATGATAGAAAGACACTATTTTTTACTTAGTGATTTTTACATGCTAAGTAATAGTATTTTGTTTTTTATTAATTGTCCCAACAACCCTGTGGTATTAGGATAAATATACTTGCTGGCTTCCAGATAATCTTGGTTAACTCCTGTTGTCCAGGAGTTATTATTAATAGCGCCCCCTTTCACTCTTTAAAATATCCCTGTTTGGACAATGAATTATGTCCTTCTAATTATCCATGTTTTGTGCTTGTGGAAACAGCCCAGAGAAGTTAAGCAATGTGCCAAGGTGACTAGGCTGTAAGCTGTCAAGTAAAGACTGGGCGATAACTCTGCCTGACCCTGAAGTCTATACTTCGCTTGCTCTGCCCTGATTACATTTGTCACAACATCTTCAGAATTTCTTCAGGACCTTTTTGACTCTCTCTTGTCTATTGAGGCATATGATATATTGCTTATCTTACAGGCTTTACATATAAAATAGAATCCCATTTGGTTGCTTTGTAGAATGATCACCATACAGTGCTTTCCATGGTCATATCAAAAAGCTCTTATGACACTGAAAGGTCGTATTATTGTTAATATTCTGCCCTTTCCGTAGTGCTCTATCAGATCAAAGCGTTAACCTTGTTGAATAATAATTTTACTAATTAGTTCCTGGTAAAATTGTGTCATTGTCAGAGAGGAGAGAGTCCTTTGCATTAAAACTTGCAGTGCTGAGATCATCAGATATATAGGTCCTTGGGATTCATCCTCAGGAAAGCAATCCACAGGTGAAACATGCTGCGTGAACACAGGGTTGACACCCGAATGTGACAGGCACAGTGAGGGCACCTTTGGGGGAAGAACTTATAGAACGGCAGCCTTAGGGGCATATAGAACATGTGTACCTGAAGGGAGGCAGTTTCACCCCCTTTTTCTTAAAGATAGTGGGGGGCTCTGAACAGCCAGATAGGAAGATAGTATACTTGTTAAAACTCATTGACTTTAATATGATTTAATATTTTTCTTTACCCAGGAATATTTAAATTTTAAAAAGCTTACTGATAGACAGAAATCTCAGCATTGGTTGACAGCCTAGGTAATGGTATGCATGAATTTCAGTGAGAGGTCTGCCTGGGAAGTTCACTTTGGAGGTGCAGGCGATTGGGACGGCGCCCCTCAGGACACCACTATGCACTTAGGTGGACTTAAACATGGTGAATGATGATTTGAAAAAGCTGTTCCCTTTCTGAGTTTGGCTCCTAACATAGAAATCCAAATTATAGGCTCTTTTTTTTTTCTCTTAGCTCAAAATGACATATAAAGTACATAATACAAGTATATTATAAACTTTCTCACTTTTGCGTGAGAAACACTTGTGTTTTATGTGTGAGAAGAGGATTTTCCCCCCCATTGGGATAATGAGGGAGAAAGAAAAAAATACTTCAAAATCGGCACTTTGCACAGAGAAAAACCATCCTGAACCTTGCAAATCGTTTCTACAAAGTCAGCTGGCTGAGAACCTGTCCAATTTTTGCAAAATCCAATTGGAAGAATTTTTTACCATTTTATCAGCATCTTCTTTCTCATCTTGGCTTATTAGGGAGTGCCAAAATGTATCCCAAGGTACATGAAGAGAACTTTCCCTTTCTTTTTCTACTCACGTGTCCTGTGTCTAGCCTCTTAATAGCCCATAATCAGGTGAATTGTTTATGCTGCAGTTAAGTGAAGATGGCCTTATGCTGGAGGCATCCTGATGTGTTGCCATGGAAATACCACGATCACTGATTCAGTATTAGGATTCGAGGGCACACGAAATGAGCATAGAGACAAGGCAAGGTTAGATTTTCCTTAAAAAAGATTCAAAATAACCTGTTATACTTGTCCCTTGCTTATGCAATACACATGTCCTTTAAAGAGGTTTTTTTTTATGTACAACTGTAACAAATAAAATCCTGTTATAGTGTAGATTTATTAAAGTAGCCTGATAGCTAGAGTTGATTTGTATGGAAACAAAAAATATGGGGATTTTTGTTGTTGCTATTGTGAGTGGTAACAGTACTTATCCCCTGGTTATAGTATTATATTTTAGAATAATTAAATACCATGATGTATAGAAAGCAGTCTGCATGGCATTTACCACTATAGTTGGGAATTTCTAAAGCTGTCCCCCTAAAATTACCACCCCCTCATTATTCAATCAAACACTAATCTCAACATTGCTATGAAGCGACTCTAAAGATGGAATCAAGGTTACTTATCGGTTGATCCTAAAATGGAGAGATTGCTCTGGGTGGGCCCACTGTAATCATGTGAGCCCTCAAGAGCAGAAGAGGGAAGCAGAAACATCAGTCAGAGGGATGTGGCAGAAAGAGAAATCAGAGACACTTGAAGCATGAGAAAGACTCAATCCAGCACTGCTGTGAGCCAAGAAATGCAGGCAAGCCTCCAGAAGTTGAGAACAACCCTTGGACAACAGCCAGCATGGAAACAGGTACTCCAACTCTGCAACTGCACGGAAATGAATTGCGTCAAACAACCTAAGTGAACTTGGAAGCAGCTTTCTCTCCAGAGCCTCCAGAAAAACAAATGCAGCCCTGTTAACCCCTTGATGTCAAGCATTGTGGGACCCAGAGACACTGAGCCTGTAGAATTTCTGACCTCCACAGATGTGAGATAATAAACTTGTGTTGTTTTAAGCAGCTACATTTGCAGTAATTTGTTATGGCAGCAACAAAGCAATGACCAATAGATGTCTTTTCTTTTCTTCCTCTTTCCCGGCCCCTATCTACTATTTCTTCATTACCCTTCTCCTCTCTTATTGGTCTCCTTACCTTTGTTATTGTTGTTACTTACACACTTGAAATCAGAGGGGCGTGAGAGAAGAAGACCTACTCTATCTTTATAGAGTCTTATTCTGCCCCTGCCATTCTTAGAGTGCTCATTTCTCCCACACTGCCCTTCTCTTCCTCTACCCTTGTCTTCTTCATCAACTCCTCTTGTCCCAGAAGGCTCAGAGTGACAGATGGGCTGTGGTGGCTGGGAGTATGACCAAGGTTATTTGGGGGGTGGGGGAGAAACTTTTCACTTGTTTTATTCACAACAAAGAAAAAGAAATAGGCTTGTTTTTAAATGTAGTGCTGGCTTGTGTTTGTAAAATATTGTAGAAGTAATTGAGAAGGTAACAATCATGAGTTTGTGGGAAGGTTGGAAATCTATGAATGTCTTAGTGAAGGTCAGAGTCATTAGTCCCAGTGTCTGTATTTGACACTAGGGTTTCCTCAACTTAATGGGTTGATACCCAACATAGGAAATGCCCAGCTCAACTACAATACCATACAATAGATGACACCCTCTGAAGCCAAATGCATCTCTTAAAGACAGCTGATGATAGAAGGATGTGATGTTTAATGCTAAATTACATAAAATATCATTTTCTCCCCAAAAGTGAGTGAAGGGAAGGAGGACATGAAATGGAGCTGGAGAGTTAGACAGCCCCACACTTATGAGGCCTTAGTAGAGGGCCCCTATGTTCAGGCCTCCCCAGAAACTAACCTATTCTGCCTTGGTTTGTGTGCTGTCTTCAGCACATTCAGCTCTCAGGTTTAGGTGAGAAGATTTTTTCTTAGATCAGCTTAAGGAGAGATTTTTGGGAGTAAAGAATATTTGCAAAACAGTGGAAATAATTTTGCATTAAGTCTTAGCTGCTCATAGAGGAAGGTAGACTCCTATCGTGGAACTGATCATTGTGGGGGAATGAAAGTTTATACTTGACATATGAAATATGTCATTAAAAGATATTAATGTATAATGTAAAAATGTGCAGCTTAGAAGAAAATAAAAAATGTCCTATAGGTGGATTTCTTATCACTGTTATTTATGATACTAAAAATACCTTGTGAAGGTAGGAAGCTTTAAAATTTATAATAAAAACCAAATCTTATTTCTCACAAGAGCACCACAAGGTATATATTATTATTTCCATGTTACAAATTAAAAGAAGCCAAGCCTCAAGTAGTTACATCACTTGCCAAAGGTCACACCTTAAGAAGTGATGAAGATAAGATGCTAACTCCACACTGATGCTAACTCCAAAGTGGCCACTGTTTGCTTCCAAGCTCTCAACTGCCCTCCCACCGCCCACCTCTCCAGAGTACTTGGAGAGGACTAGTATACGGTTCTCCCCCTTTGTTTTTATTGTGGTAAAATATACATTACCTAAAATTTATAATTTTAACCTTCTTTAAAGATTTTATTGGGGAATTGGGAGAAGGGGAACAGTGTTGGGAAATCAGGGAAGGGGAACAGATAGGTAGACAAATTGCTGTATTTGTTCTTCAGTCTAGTTGTGGAGGACATCGCTTCACTGGCCCATGTTGGTATGATCATTGTGCTCTTCCTGGGTGAGGCAATCGGTCACCGGTCATTGGTCGGTCGCTCCCAGTGGCTCCCAGCAGCTCACACTGGCTGCTGGCCGCTCACACTGCCTGCCAGCCACTCACGTAGCTCATGGCAGCCCACTGCAGCCCCACTGCAGCCTACACCGTCACCGGCGACTCACAGCAGCCCAGCTCCAGGTTGAGCTGTTGTTCATCATTTTAACTGTAGAGAGCGAGCGTCACTGCCCTCAATGTGGGATCCGAACTGCAGACCTGCTGCTCAGAGCTGGCACTCCCAAGTGAACTCTTAACCAGCTGAGCCACTCAGTCGGCCCAATTTTAACCATTTTTAAGTGTGCATTTCAGTGGCATCAAGTACGTTTATATTGTGCAACTGTCTCCAGAACTCCTTCATTTTCCAAAGCTAGAACTCTTCACCCACTGAACATACCTCCGCATTCTGCCCTCCCCTCAGCACCTGGCAATCATTATTCTACTTTCTGTCTCTATGAATTCAAGGTACCTTATATAAGTGGCATTATATAGTATTTATCTCTTTGTGACTATACAGTCCTTTTTAATTCTAAATAAGAATTCTAGGGCTCTTGCAGGTCAAGATCAGCATAGCAACATATTTTTTTTTCTGGACTCCTGACTTATCAAGTGATGTTTTCCCCATCATTACCACCCAAATGAGCTAGCTTGATTTGCTTTCCAGGCCACTGTGCTCATCTCCTGTTGCTCGCTTGGTGCTACCTCCTGTCACATCATATGTTGTTGTCCCACAGAAGCAGGGAGAACACATTTCCTGCTCTCTCTGCTAGGACCTATGGTACTTGGTTCCAGCATATGGGCTTTGACTGTTTCTCCAGAGTGATTTTTTTCCCCATGATGCTCCTTGGTCTCTTAAGCAAAATGGCCCTGTTGACTGCACTCCTGTG
This sequence comes from Hipposideros armiger, assembly GCF_001890085.2. Taxonomy (NCBI): domain Eukaryota; kingdom Metazoa; phylum Chordata; class Mammalia; order Chiroptera; family Hipposideridae; genus Hipposideros; species Hipposideros armiger. The sequence continues at coordinate 882,409 of NW_017731717.1, forward strand.
CTCTCTAAGTATTAATATTGGATTGTCGGAAAAGTCATGACGTATTTTTTCTATGTTTTTCTTTGCAAAAATGCGTCATGACTTTTCCGACAACCCAGTAGTACCAGATGTGGGTTACGGCCATACCCAGCTGCAGTCTACTTCTCAATAGTCTGCAGAGGTAGTGCAGGCAAGAAAACATGGAGAATCTTTAAGTTCTGGTATATTAGTTCATGTTTTTTGCCATAGTGGGAAACGTAAAAATGACACTGGCTTATTGTGAATGGCACAATAAAAGATTCATGGTCTCACATCTAAAGGCATTTGCTTCTCCTCTTATAAGGATGCTCATATATTTAATACTTAAGTATTTTACTCGCTTTTGCCTTCTTTTATGCTTTAGTCTAAAAAAAACTTTCTTATATCTCTAAAATGCCACAAGCTTTTTTTTCATAATCAAGACTTTAATATTAAATAAATAAATGATCAAATATTTAAATAGGTAAACAACTTTGCTTTAGAGAGTTTGTAGTGCAGACCTAGAAAAAAGAAGCTATTATTTACCTTATAGAAGAAAGCTTCACAAGGCATCTTTTAAAATGTTTTTCAGAGTGATGCACTAAATTGATATTCTTTGAACACTGGGTCTCAAGAATGATCTTGGGTATTTATTATAAATACCCAATAATAGAATAGTTATTTATTAGAAAGAATTTCTGTACAGAGAAAATTGCGAAATATTGTAAAAGATTAATGAAGGTAGTTGTGATTGGGACTTTTTAGACAATTCCTTAAAAATAACTTGTTTTTATCTGACTGAGATTACTTAATTCTGAGTCTATGTGGAAAAGAAGATAGGATAGAGGGGCTAAATAAAAAAAAATTTACAATAAGTAATTTTTAACAATAAAAATATAATGAACATGTGACTGTCCTACAAATTTATTTCTAGAAAAATAAAAAAAACATATATAACACTTGGTTTCAAAATGTTGCAATGATAAAAGTTTTGTTTATACATACCACTGTGTCACATTTGAAGCAATTTTTAATGGAACGTTTAAAGGGAAAGGGAAAAAAAATTGTAAGCAAAACATATTAGCAAATCAAACTTACTATTTTTTTCTTTTTGTTGTCTCTATATCTTGTTTGAGTGCTAGTGTTGTAATTGATTACAGTAAGTAAGACCTGCCAGCCCAGACTCAACCATCCACCAAAACTAGAATAAATTTTAGGGTTAAAGATGAATAACTCAAGAAATATTTTGGGGGCACCCTCTTTTAACATTGCAGGTCTAATTATCAGATGAAACTAATAGAGCCTGTATTAAGCAGAAACTAATGAGATAAAAATTGCTTCTTCTCTATATACAAAAAATTTTCTCATTTGCTCTTTTTAAAGGGAGAAATCAATCACTCAGAGTGTATTTGCTGAGTGCCTAGAAGGTACAGCAAAATAGTGGATATGTGTTTATGAATCAAAAACGAATTCACAGCAAAATGTACTGTATTGGGGCACTAGTCAGAGAGGCCTGTCTGTGTTGCTTGTCACTTAATATACACAGAGTCTCACATACACCCTCCACACACCTACAGCTGCTGCTGCTCTCCGAGGTTCAGCTTTAATCGGAATTTCCAGCCAGGCACTACTCACTTGCCTTACCCACCACCCATTCCTGTTCTCCTTCCCTGGATTGACTAGGGCTCTGTGTGCCACACTGCTGATTGATAACTTCTTGAAATAATGTATTCATAGTTCCATAACTTCCTGGTGGACCATAAAGAACTAGTCTTATAATCCCTGGCATAGCCGGCTCCTGGCCTGTGCAGGCCTGAACTAGATGGAGCAGGCCAGCGGGGGTTGCTCCTGCAGAGAAAGGCAGGCAGAGACAGTGACTTTGGCTGAGTCTTCAAAGGACTCAAGAGTGAGTGAGCCCCCACCTCCACTTAGAAGGACCAGTGTTTAGTGACAGTCACAACTGAGCAGCATTGCTTCATCCTTGCAAATGCTTTGGTGAGCCAACGCGAGAGCCGTTTGCTACTTGGGGTTAACAACAACAACAAAAAATCAGCCTAGGATTAAAAAAATGTAAAAATACTATGGTATTTTCAGGATCTTGTGATATTTGCAGTATACATCGCTTTTCAAAAATTGGTTATTTGTTTGGACTTCATTTCTAGGCCTAAATCCTCTGAATATTATAAGAGCAATATGAGTTTAATAGCATGTAAATTCAGGTCTTTTATATAGTCAATGAATTAATAGCAAAAGGAGGAGAAAGATCGAATCTGTTGCCATCACTTGTTATCTGCCATGTTGACACCACAGAAATTATTTCATGTTTAGTTTTATATTTCATATATAACAATAAAATAGTTTAAATAAAGTTGTTTTGTTAACCTAGTATTGTTTGTTATAGGTTAAAAACAGCAAAACCAAACAAGCTTTTGTTTGATAAAATTAAGAAACTTAAACATCTGTTTTTGGTGATGGTGACAAAAATATATTGATTTGCTAACTAAAACTTTTTATTTTTAGTAGCGATACAAAGCTAGTAACATTTTTTTAAAAGTATAGATAGCATATACTGCTTAAATTTACCTTGATTTGAATCAAACATATCCTTCTAGGCCACAGAGTCTATGAAAACATTCTGACTGTACATTTCATTTTAATGAGAACTAGTCTCTTTGTCTTATGGTAGCTGAGGTCCCATCCACATCTCCTTAATAGTGAAGGAATAGTTTAATTCCTCTTATTGCAAAAAATTAATTGAATTGAATTTCTAAAAGTTCATGTGGCCTTACATTTAACTATTTTCTTGACAATATTTAACATAAAATCTTAGAAGGGATTACTGGGATGTAGAACCAAAGAATATACGTTGATAACAAAATTAAAAGTAAAATGTTTATTCATTTTGTCTATGAAGTCTTTTAAACACTAGATGGCACTAAAATATGTCATGATACATTTTTATTTATCAGGAAGAAGCATAAATAATTCTATGACCTCCTTTGTTTAGATTTTTTTAAACCTTTAAAAACAGTTTAAATAAGTGCTACTAATACAACTGATTATTGACATAGGTAATAAGATTCCCAGCCTGTAGAAATACATAACTCATAATTAAGATAATTGAAAGTGTTGTTTCAGTGGCCCAGAGATATTGCCTTACCGAAGCCTTCTTCATCATCTGAGGTTGTTCCCCTCTAAGTTCACTAAGAGGAAGAAATACGTTGCAAAACAAAATAATGAATAAGTTCTTGAACTGTTTGATAATCTGACTAATGATGAGACATGAATCAGATGTACACATTGATACAAGATTTAAATTCCCGACAAAGATAAATTCTCCTAAAAAGAAAAGACTAATGATGTGCTGACATCAGTGACTCATGATCGATTTGTCATCAATCCAAGGAATATTTACAATTAGTCACTGTACAGAATACTTTGAAATACCCAGAAATGTCCCAATTTAAAGGGTTTTCTGAATTTATAGCAGTCCTAAAAATTTACTTATCATCCATAACATTTTGTGAAATTGAAAGAAACTTTTGTATACTATTGCTAATACATTTTTATCAGTTGTGCTAGAAGGAAGCCTAGGTTATTTTCCTTGTCATATGGAGATGCGATTGAAGAGCGTACTCAGCTGGCAGGGGGAGGTGAGTGAGATAGTAATGCAATCCAAGTGTTTCCATAGTTTCTGGATCTTGTGATAGTTGCAGTATTTGTCTGCTTTTAAGTTTCTAATTTGCTGTGCCTCTTTACTCATTCCAAATACATACTAATTTTTATATGTAAATTTTGTATTCCTTTTCTTAAATAGAGCTCCAAAAAATGGTGTAAGTTTCAGATTGCACAAACCTGAACTTGGATCCAACCTGCTCCACCCTCCCTCTTTTAATTCCTGCTAATGTCTTGTGTCCTACTTCGGGTACATCATCAGAAGGCAGGGTTTTTGGGACAAAACAACAATGCTAAGAAAAATAGAAGGCAGCAGGAAAGGAGGAAGACCAAATATGAGATGGATTGACCTCATAAAAGAAGCCATAAGCATGTGTCTACAGAAGCTGAGCAGGGCTGTGAGGACAGCATGTTGTGGAGTTATTCATAGGGCCACCAGGCGTGAGAGCCAACTCAGTGGCATGTAACACACACACTGCCTTGCTCCTGCTTAATTCCCTGGCTTTATCTGTATTCAGCCCTTAATGTTGTATTCCTATAAAAAGTAATTATTCATTTTTATTCCACACAGTCAATGTTGTTTTTTTTTTTAATGATTGGACTTTTGTTTATGCTGTTCTCCTTGTTTTTTATGTCTTTTCTCTTGGAATTGCCCTAATTTCTACTTGCCTAGACATCTAAGACCTGGTTTGTATGTCATTTCCTTCACAAAAAGGACTCTGATCTCTCTCCCAAGCCTTCACATTTCCTTCAGCCAGCCAAAGGTAATTTCTCCCGCATCTAGAAAGCTGTATCTTTAGTTCTTCTATGACACATTTCCTTGTTTATCTTCTATTAATATATATTTATGAACATGTGTTATTTTCCCTATCGGGCTCTTGACTTCCTGATGAAAGAGTCTAAATCTTATCCATATTTGCATCCTTATAGTACCTAGCACAGTGACTTATACAACATAGGTAACCTACAAATAGATGTAAAATAAATTAATGAATGCATGAGTATTGTCTGACTTGAGGGTCACAGTATACGTTTTTCTCTGCCTGTTTATTTGAGCTCTTAATATTTTGGCCTTAGGTGTATGTTTATATTTAGAATGAAATATGCAACAACCACAGACTGTTGTAAAAAAATCAAGGAGGGTGTTTTCTTCTATGTTTATAAGAAATTATCATTTTATTTTGATATAGACAACATTCCATGGTTATAGTTCCCTCTTCAGCATAGTTTTAGCTTATATCAGGAATCAGCAAACTATAGCCCATAGGCTAAATCCAGTCAACGGCCTGTTTTTATAAATAAAGTGTTATTGAAACACAGCTACACCCATTCGTTTTTACATGTCTATGGTAGTTTTCAAGCTACATAGCAAACTTGAATAACTGCGATAGAGGCTGTAGAGTGAGCAAGCTTAAAATCTTTACTATCTCTAGTCTTTTAAAAAAATGTTTGCTGACCCCTTGTCTAAATCTTGGTGGTAGCTAGGTGGGGAGATAACTGGAAAGGAGGGTCCAAAATCCTTTCCTTTTTAAAAATGAGAAGGGAATGAGAGAACTACTAAAATTTCTGTTTTGGAGCTATCACTGTTTCAGAGCATTTGGGAGGTGAGTGTCCTCCTGGAGCATATAAACCTCAGGAAGCAGAAGAGGTATTTTAGCAATTTTGTTTCTCTTGGCTCAAGTTTGGTTTGGAATCAGGATTAATTTTTTTTTAATAAACTTGATGTAGACTCTGAAATAATTCAGTAGATTTTTACTTAGCTATGTTGCAAAGGAATAAAGTTGAATTAATGCCGCTAAAAGAAGTGATGTATTAATAGCCAAACCATTAGTGCATTAACATAAAATATACCATTTCTTATAGTGTTAACGAACTAATGTGTTATAAATTTATGTGTATTTGTAAATGCAATAGAAAGAAAGCTGACAATAGATTATAGTATATACACACACACATGAGGAAAGAATCAATTCCCTTTTACATATCTTTACTTAATTATTTAAAAATTGACTCTTGAACATTAAATTGAAAAATCCAAGCAGCTGTATTAGGTCTTATTTTTTATGATCTCCCTAAACCTTTTATCACTGTTGACCATTTCTACCTTCTTAAAACACTCTCTTGGCTTAATATTGCAGCTTTGTTATCTGCATCTACCTCTTGAATGATCTTTATGTCACATTTCTCCCCTTCTTTCCTCCTACAAATATGAGTATATGACAAGGCCCATGGCTGGTTTTATGTTTCTCTCTTTGCTCTGATTTCCACAGAGCTTTGTTTTCCTCATGATTTCAGCTTGTATCCCTATGTGAAGCATCCTCAACTTCCCATCTCCACTATGTTTTTTTCCTTAGTTTCAGCTCCACAATTTAAAGTGCCTGCTGGGATGTATAAACTCAACTTCTTTGCCACTCAGAAAACTCCTAATTTGGTCATTTCCTTAGTAACTAAAACTCAAAGTGCTATCTTAGTCCTGACTCTGCCTTCCTTCCTCCATACCATCTCATCATCTCCCACAGTGAAACCAAATTTCCCCCTGCTGTTCTAATCTCTTTGCCAGCATATTGGTCCAAATCAAAATTACCTTGCATTTGCATGGTACTATTTTAACTAGTTTCCCTGACTTTGTCTCTATCCATCCCATTTTTCAAATTATATTAAATTCACTTATTTAATATTTGAAGGGAAATAAAGATTCCAGAACATGCATTTTCTTTATGAATATTATTCATATTTAAACCAAGAGGAATAATTTAATGATAGAGGGTTTGTTCATGCATTTAATAAATATTTAACACAATTGTATGCCAGGCCACTCTTCTAGACTCTGGAGATAAAGTAATAAACAAAATAGATACAGATTTCTGCTCCAAAGGAGCTTATGTTCTAGTTGGGGGAATAGATGAGAAACAAGATAAAAAGTGGACTTAAAGTATTAGTTATATATACTAAAGTGCAAAAAAATGAAGAGGGTTAGAAGATATGAAATGCTGAAGGAAGATTCCACTGAAGTGACTCTTGCATAAAGACATAAAGGGGGCCGGCCGAGTGGCGCGATGGTTAAGACCTGGCTTGGGACGCCAGAGGACCCCGGTTCGGATCCCACATATGAGGGCCAGTGACACTGCCCTCTACAGCTAAGATGCTGAACAACAGCTCAACCTGGAGCTGGGCTGTCGTGAGTCGCAGGCGATGGCGTAGGCTGCAGCTTCTGTGGCAGTGGGTTGCCATGGGCTACTGTGTGTAGCCAGCAGCCAGCGTGAGCGGCCAGCAGCTGCAGTGAGCGGCCGTCCAGAAGCCGGCAACTGATCTGCCTCGCCAGGGAAGAGCGCAATGATGGTGCCAACTTGGGCCAGTGAAGCAACGTCCTCCACAACTAGACTGAAGACCAAAACGACAGCAACTTGTCTGTTCCCTTTCCCCCAATTCCCCAATAAAAATCTTAAAAAAAAAGACATAAAGGAAGCATAGAAGACAGGCATGTGGATATATAGAAGAAGAACATTCCAGGCAGAAAACACAATATACAGAGAAAAGATGCCTAACATATTTAAGGAATAACAAAGAGTCCAGTGTGACTGGACCAGAGTGTACAAAACTGAGAGGATTAAGGGATGAGGTCATGGTAAAAAAAAAAAAAAACCCACCTTTTCTCCTTTAGCAATCAGGACACGAATCACAGTGGCAGCAGGGCAAGACACTGGCTCTAGGTGCCACCAAGAAGACACCTCTCTCTAGAAACTAAGGGGCAAAAGCCCAGAATTTGTAAAGATTAAAGATTTTAGTCCTTGCTTCATATATCCATCCCTGGGCAGCAAAAGGTAAGTACCAAGGTATTATTATTAAAATCTATTCTTACCAACTCACATTTTTTATAAAAACACATGTACACCCTGTTGTGCACGGTAGGCCTGGAGCAATTCAGTGAAGGATGAATCTGGTACAGAAAGCAAATGTTGTTTCCTGGGATTACAGGTCCAGAACAGGACATTTTCATCACATATTAGACAACCCTCACCGAGTCTTGCCTCCCTCTCAATGCCTTTCACCTGACCCAGCCTCTCCTAACCTCTCTGCACCATCTTATCCTGTTCAGACCAATTTCCAATCTTCCAGTAGAAGGAAATCAAGTCATGAGGCAACCTAGTTAGAACCTAGTCTCCCATGAAACATTTAAGGTGAAGGGGTTTCAAGAGGATACCGTGGCAGAAAAGCCAGCTCTAATAGGCAAAAATAAGGTAGGTCAAGATGCTCTGCGCTCCAAAGAGTTGTCCTCTGCAGCAATAAAACAACAACAAAAAATACTCCTGCTGTACAGACCTGGAGCTGCTGCCCACTATTCCTGATTGCTCATGTACCTGAGAATACAGTGCAGAAATGAGGGCCTTAGATTAAAATACACAAAAAATACATAACCAGAAGTTTTATATTAAGAAAAATTAAAATGATATATGACAGGCAGTGTGAAATGGCAGATTAGGTGGGCACTATACCAACTGCCTTCCAGGATCACATCAAAATTACCAATAAATTATACAACAATCAACCTCGGGATTCATCTGAATACTAGCTGAACAGAACCACTAAAACCACTTAAAGAAGAGGCCACATTGAGGCTGGTAGGAGGGGCGGAGACCGTGAGGCAGGCTGACTCCAGGACCACAGAGAGGGGGTGAAAGCCAGGAAGGACACCTCAGTGGCAGAGGTCCTTCCTGAAGAGGTATGGGCCCCCTGACCCCACACCGGGTTCCCCAGCCCAGGGGTCCTGTGCCGGGAAGGGGAATTCCATGATAGCTGGTAGTGGAAATCAGTGAGAAGGCTGTCTGCTCATCCAGGTGGGGTGGAGGGCAGCTGCAGGCCCAGACGCCCTCTTGTAGAGCCAGCACACGGATTCGTTTGCTGGTGAGTACTCACCTGGTCTCAGGTGGAGGGAATTGCAGCTCAGGGGTCCCAGGAGCTTGCGGGAGAGGGGGGGAAGAATTGAACTGAGCACCTTTGGTGTTGGAGCTGGAGAGTCTGGGGCCATTGTTTCCCCTGGGCGGAGCCTGCACAAGTTTGGATAACAGGAGGGCACCATCTTTTCAGAGTTAAGCCCTCCTCAAAGGGCCAGGTTTGGGATCTCATTGATCTGATGAAATCCATGCACACCTGCATGCTGCCTTGGCAAAGCCCTGGGTCCCCGCCCTCCACACAGCTTGTGCTGCATTGCCTGGGAAACACCTGACTGCCAGGCCTCTGGCGCGCCCCACAGGCTGCAGATTGAGACAGGCAGAGGGACTCTGGCAGTGGGATAGCATTTGCTGGAGGGCGCTGGGCTGGGAGCTGCGCTGCTCTCTTGGCGAGTATTTGCAGGCTGGTTGCGGGTGCAGGAGCAGAGGCTGCTCTGATTTTGCGGGGGCCACCGACGACACCCCGTGCTTTCCTGGGGGCCTGCCCACCTAGAGCTGCGTTGCCAGGGGCACTCTGGGTGCCTGTAGCCTGCCGTGCCTCTACAGGCGAGGGAGGTTTTTGGCAGTGGAGGACAGCCCCCAGTGACCTGGGGAGATTTTGGTGGTAAGCAGTGCCCCCAGAGGCCACTGCCGCTACTTGCGTGTAGCTCTCAGGAGCCTGTGAGCCTGAGGTGGAGGATAGTGCACGTAAGGCTAGAAGCGGGTGCCAGTTTTTCCAGGTTGGGCCCTCCCCGGGGGGGGGGGCCCAGATCTGGGATCTCATTTGTCAAGTGGAACGTAAACGCAGGCACAGCTTTGTGATGCGCTGCGTCCCTGGTCTCCGCACAGCTGGTACTGTCACCTGTAGACTCTTTACTGCTAGATGGCTGGCTCTGCCCCACAGGCCACCTGCAGAATAAAGCAGGTGGAGAGCCTTTTCTCTCTTTTTCTCCTTCTTCTTTTATTATTTTTCTTTTTTTCTCTTTTTGTCTGTTTTTTTGTTGTTGTTTCTTTTGTTTGTTTTGTTGTTTTTGATCACTGTTTTTTTGTTTTGTTCTGTTGATTGTGTTTTTGTATTTTTCTTTGTCTTGTCTGTTGGTTTTTTGTTTTTAGTTGTTGGTTTGTTTTGTTTTGTGAGGTGGTCTTGGGCCCAGCACTGGTCCAGGAGCCAAGACTACACTGAATTTGTAGAAACCACTGCCCACCCTGCCCACCTACAGCTGCATTGCCAGGGGCGCCTGAGTGACAGGCCCTGCCCCTAAGATCCACAGAGAAGGTTTTTTACAGCAGTAGACAGTTTTTAGTGTCCTGGGGAGATTTGGGTGGTGAACACTGACAGAAAACCTGCACCACAGGCACCTGGGAGCAGCTCTCCAGAACTTGCGAGCCTGAGGTGAAGGCTGGCTGCAGTGCCCTTGGGGCACTGTACAATGGGGTTACAGTCCAGTAATGGCATAAGATCTGAATCTGCATTAATGATGTAAAAACCACTGGTCTCATTTCATGACTCACTTGAACTCCATCCTGCCCAGTTAGTGCCACGTTGCCAAGGGCACCCTCAACACCGGGTCAACCAGCCAGACACACGTTCCTAAGAACCTCTTTCAATAGTTGGGCCTTATGGGCAGCTAGTGGGTGGCTACAGGTCTAGGGCTGCTGGGCCTTTTGCTAAGCTGCCTCAGGCCCAATATTGGTGGCAGCCGGCCTCAGTTCACAGAGAGACCACCCTCACATGGCTCCAGGTCCAGCACAGGCAGCAGCCAACTGCATACAGCTTTGCGGCACCTACCAGGAAGTCACAGGCCAGTAACAGATAGGGCTGAAACTGCCCTGCACGGGAGCCCCACCCAAGAAAAACCAGAAACAATACACCCAGAGGCCAGCTTCAGACCAAACCAGAGCACTACCTGGTTTGACCTACAACAGTAACACAATCATAGTAGGGGACCAGTGACACCAAGGGACAGATCCTCCAGACAGAAAATCAACAAGGAAACAGTGGCCTTAAATGACACATTAGAGCAGTTGGATTGAATCGATATATTTAGAGCATTTCACCCAAAGCAGCAGAATATACATTCTTCTCAAGGGCACATGGAACATTCTCCAAGATAGACCACATGCTAGGCCATAAAACAAGTCCCAATAAATTTAAGAAGACTGAAATCATATCAAGCATCTTCTCTGACCATAGTGCTATGAAACTAGAAATCAATTATAAGAAGAAAACTAGAAAACACACAAATGTATGGAGGCTGAATAACATGCTACTAAATAGCGAGTGGATCAACAATGAGATCAACAAAGAAATAAAAAGATACCTCAAGACAAATGAAAATGAAAACACAATGATGCAGTATCTATGGGATACAGTGAAAGCAGTCCTAAGAGGAAAATGTATGGCAATGCAGGCCTACCTAAAGAAACAAGAAAAATCTCAAATCAACAGTCTATCTTTACACCTAAGGGAACAAGAAAAAGAACAGCAAAATAAGCTGAAAGGGACCACAAGGAAGGAAATAATAAAGATCAGAGCAGAAATAAATGAAATAGAGACCAAAAAAGTCAATACAAAAGATCAATGAAACCTAGAGCTGTTTTTTGAAAAGATAAACAAAATCGACAAATCTTTAGCCAGACTCATCAAGAAAAAAAGAGAGAACCCAAATTAATAAAATCTGAAATGAAAGAGAATTGACAACAGACACCACAGAAATACAAAAAAAAAAATTAAGACAATACTATGAGCAACTATACACCAAAATATTAGGTAATCTGGAAAAAATGGATACATTTTTAGAAGCATACAAACTTCTAAGGCTGAATCAAGAAGAAAAAGAAAATCTGAACAGACCAATTGAATAAAACTGAGTCAGTAATCAACGAGCTCCCAACAAACAAAAGTCCTGGACCAGAATTCTTTACAGGTAAATTTTACCAAGCATTCAAAAAAAGAATTAGCACCTCTTCTCCTCAAACCATTCCAAAAAATCCAGAAGGAAGGAAGGCTCCCAAGCTTACTCTATGAGGCCACTATTACCCTGATCCCCAAACAAGACAAAGATATTACAAAAAAAGAAAACTATAGGCCAATATTCCTAATGAACATAGATGCAAAAACCCTCAACAAAATATTAGCAAACTGAATTCAGCAATACATTAAAAAGATCATACATCATGATCAAGTGGGATTCATTCCTGTTATGCAAGATTGGTTCAATATCCACAAATCAGTTAATGTGATACACCACATTAACAAAATGAAAGCTAAAAATCATATGGTCATATCAATAGATGCAGAAAAAGCATTTAACAAAATCCAACATCCTTTTATGATAAAGGATGTTGCAAAGTGAAAATAGAAGGATCATATCTCAACACAATTAAGGACATATACTATAAATGCAAAGCTAATATCATACTCAATGGGGAAAAGCTAAAAGCATTCTCCTTAAGGTCAGGAACAAGACAAAGATGCCCACTTTCACCACTTTTATTCAACATCATACTAGAAGTCTAGCCACATCAATCAGGCAAGAAACATAAATAAAAGGCATTCAAATTAGAAAGGAGGAAGTAAAATTGTCATTATATGCAGATGACATGATACTATATAGAGAGAGAGAGAGCCCCAAAGATTCCACCAAAAAACTATTAGAACTGATGAATGAATTTAGTAAAGTAGCAGGATATGAAATTAATATTCAGAAATCAGTTGCATTTGTATACACCAATAATAAACTATCAGAAGGAGAAATTAAGAAAATAATCAAAATCTATGAAGCTTTGCTAACAATTGTCACCCCAATAAACTTTAATTAAAAAACAAGAAAAAGAAAGAAAACAATCCCATTTACAATTGCCTCAAAAACAATAAAATACTTAGGAATAAATTTAACCAAGGAAGTAAAAGACCTGTACTCAGAAAATTATAAGACATTGAAGAGAGAAATTAAAGAAGAGACAAATAAATGGAAACATGCACCATGCTCATGGATTGGAAGAATTAATATAGTTAAAATGTCCATACTACCTAAAGCAATATATAAATTCAATGCAATCCCTATCAAATTACCAATGACATTTTTCACAGAACTAGAACAAATAATCCTAAAATTTATATGGAACAATAAAAGACCCTGAATAGCCATAGCAATCTTAAGAAATAAGAAAAGATTGGGAGGCATCATGCTACCTGACATCAAATCATATTACAAGGCTATAGAAATCAAAACAGTATGGTATTGGCATAAAAACAGACACATAGATCAATGGAGCAGAACAGAGAGCCCAGAAATAAATCCATGCCTATATGGTCATTTAATCTTTGACAATAGAAGCAAGAATTTACATTGGGTAAAGGCAGCCTATAAATGGTGCTGGGAAAACTGGACAGATACATGCAAAAAAATGAAACTGGACCACCTTCTTATGCCATATACAAAAATAAATTCAAAATGGCTTAAAAGTTTAAATGTAAGGTCTGAAACCATAAAGCTCCTAGAAGAAAATATAGGAAGTAAATTCGCAGACATTAGCCCTATAGTATTTTTACTGTTCTTGCTCCTCGGGAAAGGAAAGTAAGAGAAAAAAAAATATATGGAATTACATTAAACTAAAAAGATTTTTCACAGCAAAGGAAACCATCAATAAAACAAAAAGGCATCCTACCAACTGGGAGAAGATATTTGCCTATGATACATCTGATAATGGGTTAATAGCCAAAATTTATAAAAAAACTCATACAACTCAATACCATAAAGACAAACAACCCTATTAAAAAATGGGCAGAGGACATGAAGAGGCATTTCTCTAAACAGGACATACAGATGGCCAATAGATCTATGAAAAAATGCTCAATGTCACTAATCATCAGAGAAATGCAAGTAAAAGCCACAATGAGATACCACCTCAGTCCTGTCAGAATGGCAAACAAACGAACAAGTGTTGGCGAGGATGTGGAGAAAAGGGGACCCTCGTGCACTGTTGGTGGGATTTCAGATTGGTGCAGCCACTATGGAAAACAGTATGGAGTTTCCTCAAACAACTGAAGAGCTCTGAGCAACAGCGGTACAATTCCCAGCCCAAGCTGAGCAGCCATTGAGCTGCCAACCTGTGGCAGGATGGCTCAGCTTAAAAAAAACACACACAAAAAAACTGAAAATGAAACTACCTGATGACCCAGCAATTCCACTGCTGGGTATCTATCCAAAGAAATTCAAAACACTAATTCAAAAAATATATGTACCCCTATGTTTATCGCAGCACTATTCACAATAGCCAAGATATAGAAAAAACTGAAATGCCCATTGATAGATAATTGAATAAAGAAACTGTTATATTTATACAATGAAATATTACTTGGCCATAAAAAAGAATGAAATCTTATCATTTGCAACATGAATGGACCTTGAGAATATTATGCTAAGTGAAATAAGTCAGACAGAGAAAGACAAATACCATATAATCTCACTTATATGTGGAATCTAAAGATATATATATAGTCAAATATATAAACACAGGAGGTGGAGTACGGCATATAGTCAATGGTATTGTAACAGTTACATAAGATGTCAGAGGGGTGGTAGCTTGGGGGAGGGGAGGTTATCACTTTATGAAGGGTATAAATGCCTAACTGTTACGTTGCTTGGTACATAAAAAAAAATAAAAACAATGTGACAGCAAAAAAAAAAAAAGAGAGAAAGAAAAATTAAAATGAACAAGATATGCCATTCCTACACACCTAGTGCAGTTGATGTCTGAGAAAGTGGGACCCAAGGTGCAGTTATCCAAGGAAACAAGTAAATAAAATTGTTTCGGCCCAGAATACAATATGAGTGGGAGTAAGCTTAGGAGTTGCAGGTCTGAAGCTGTTCCATCAACCACCCCTTTTACCTATCAACCCAACCCATGTTTTGTGGGGACGGTTTTTGGCACCCTATCTGGAGAGTGGGTTATGAGGTGACAAGATGTGTAAAGACCCCAGCTTACTCCTGAGAGACTCCCTCCTACAGGATGTCGTGGCTTGTGGGTTGGACCCATCAATCTTGTCTCATGCTTAATCTTTTCACTCTGGCATGGGAAATATTATTCCATATTCTTTTTTTTTTCTTTAAATTTTTTTTATTGTGAAATAAACATTTTTTTAAATTAGTTTCAGCTGTACAACACAGTGCAATAGTTATACTTTTTACCCCTCAAACTGACAACCCCTCTCCCCCAATCCACCGCCCCACTTCCCCCCATATCACACATATCTATTACATATCCATTGACTCCACTCCCACACTATACTCCACATCCTGTGACTATATATATATATTCACTTATAGTTGACATACAATATTATACAGCAACAACTTCAGGTATACAGTGCAGTGATCAAGCCTCTACCCCACCCATGAAGCGGTCTCCCTAACAAGACATGTGACCATCTGACACCCTACAAAATATTTACAACATTATTAATTACATTCCCCGATCTCTCTTTCATATCCTGTGGCAATATTGTAGTTACGTATTTATGCTGTCTATTCCTTTCCCCTTCTCCCTCATCCCCACCCCACTCTCAACTAGCAACCATCAGTTTTTCCTCTATATCTCTGAGACTATTTCTTTTTTTAATTATTATTTTTTATTGTGAAATACACATTTTTTTAGCATTAGTTTCAGCTGTACAACACTCCATATTCTTCTTTAAAAAGAAAATAACCTTCCTATCTAGGGCTCTTTCAAAAGCTGGAGATCATGGGGATGGAGACTCTGACGCAGTGTGCAGCCTCTAGAGAGATTTTCCCCAATGCCCTCACGTGCATTTGCACGGAGCATGGTTAGAGTTCCTCTGCCTCACCCAACCCCATCCCAAGAGGGAAGACGGGGTGATGATGTGAACCTGACCTGAGGTACATGGCAGCACCAGCTGCCCATACCCACCCTATCCCCACTTTCTTCACCCTGCAACTGATACCTGCCCCTTGAAACTTCCCGATGGCAAAACAATAGCCCCCACCCTCTGTGGTTCAATTCTGGGCCTCTGGGAACAGGGAGGGCTGTGGATCTCTTCTTCTTCCCCTGAAAGTAGGCTGACTTTCCCTGTGAGCCGGGGTCCTTCGGGCCTTCAGTGGACATGAGACTACCACGTGGCTGATGCTCTGGCAGAAGGGCCCTTCTGAGGCTGGGGAGGCAGCTCGCACTCCAGGGCCTGATGGTCCAGGGGTCAGCCAACTTTTGAGACGGAAGAGCCAATCCTGTCCCTCAGAGTTTTGCGAGACCTATAAAACAAATAAAATCACTATTATGTGAATAATGTCCTCTAAAAATTTTATAAATGAAACTATGATAGTTTTATTTTCAGTTTCAATTTTACTTCAGAGACACATGTACGTACCCGAAGAGCCGCATGTGGCTCGCGAGCCGCAGTTTGCCCACCCCTGGTCTCTACCTCCCTAGTTGTAGCACTTGTCTCCCTTTGATCTGCTCTTCTTCATGTTCGTGTTCTTCCCTTTGACTGCCTCTCAGTCCCAATACAGAACACCCGCCAGGGCTGGTGACACTGTGAGATTCCAGTCCCTACGCAGATTTCTTAAAGGTGAAGTCCACTGCCTCATCCTCCTTCAGGCTCAACACCCTCTCCCGTGCAGTTTACTCTGGGGCACAAAGACATTGAATCCAGGGTTGAGGGTGACCTCTGAGTGAAGGTCATGGACTGGAAACTGAACCTCCTGCACATGGCACATGCTGGCACCATGCTGCAGCTGTGGCTCCTCTGCCACCAGGACCATGTCCTCCAGTGCCTCCTTCTGTGCCTTGGCACTGCCACCTACAAATCGCTGGCTGGACACAGAGCTCATGGCAGTTGATTGAACCAGTGGCCCTGGGCTACACATTGGGTGGTTGCAGGCTCCTGAGAAGTCCGCTGGCAAAGGGGTGGTAGGAGAAGATGCTGCTCAGCTCCTCCAGCTCCCTAGGTGATGTTTATGACCCCACCATTTGAAATCCATGATACAGAGAATGAGGCTCACATGCATGCTTAGCGGAGTGTATAAGGATATAGGAGAGTTTGCTTATGAAAAACCTGTGGCTTACAAAGCACATACTCGACAGGTTCAAGAGAATGGAGGGGGAATGGGATTCGAGATTGGATTGTGTGATGGGTGAGACATCAGATATTTAGCATCTGAACTCTGAGACAGCTCTAGGAGGCTGGACTTGGGCCTGAGGGCTGCATGGGAAGAATCTCAGTAACCACCATGACAGACCACATGTCTGGAATAATTCAAATGAGAATAGAATGTCACTTAGCTGTGAAACATACACTTTATTCAAGATCCAGACATAACTGTGGATTTAGTAGCTCCCACCCAGGTCCAACTGCAGTACAGTAGTCCCTGCCTTATCCACAATTTCATTTTTTTCTGGTTTCAGTTACTCATGGTCAACCGTGGTACACCAGGTACAAAAATATTAAATGAAAAATTTCAGAAATAAACAATTCATCCATTTGAAATTGTTCATCCTTCTGAGTAGTGCCATCAAATCTTGCACCAAATCCCACCCAGGATGTGAATCATCCCTTTGTCCAGTGTATCCTAGCTGTACACGCTCCAGCCTATTAGTCACTTAGTAGCAGCCTGGGTTGTCAGATCAGCTGTTATGGTATCCACTGTGGGTCTTGGAACATATTCCCTGGATAAGGGGGACAACTGTGGCACCAAATTGAAGTTCCTGCTTTTCCTACCCAAAGAAAAACATGCAATTTAGCTTCTCAGAGTTTCATTTTTCAAGTGTGTCTAATATGAAAACTAATGTATTTTTCCTGATACTTGAAAAAGGGTCATTTCTTTTCATTTTCAATTTTAAGCTTCCTTGGTCTAAATCCTCTAGGACAAGTTAGATAATACATGCTTAGGTCAAGCCCTTTGGTTTTAATATCTAAAACCAGGACAGGAATTTCTGATTCTTCAACTATTTTGCAAGTAAGAAAATACAAGACAAAAAGATAGAAAACGTTTGCATAATTGCAAATTATCTTGGTCTTGGTCTGCCTCTCTCTCTCTCTCTCTCTCTCTCTCTCTCTCTCTCTCTCTCTCGCCCTTACTCTTTTAAGTGTCTTCTTAAATGATTCTCTTTTGGTGAACTATAAACTCTGATCTATCCATTACACATTCAAAGTTATTTTGGTCTTGGTCTCTCTCTCTCTCTCTCTCTCTCTCTCTCTCTCTCTCTCTCTCTCTCTCTCTCTCTGTAATAGGCTTAGAGGAGAGAGGTTAAGATGGGAAAGAAGAAAAAATGAGAACCAAAGTGTTTTATATTTTCTGCAATTGATTGCTTTGTTCTTAGTCATACCAGATTATAAACAATTTGTAAGTTCTTTCACAATATAGGTGCCTATTATCATCAGAGGTATTTTATTTTTCCTCATTTAGTCTTACTTGCTTAGTGAAATCTCAGTACCACACATAAGGAATAAATCATTGAAATTTAGACTATTTGTTTTCAGTCATAAGTGGTTCCAATCAGCACTCATGTCTATTTCACTCACTGCATATTTAGCATGCATTATTAATCCTTTATGTTCACTGAAGCAGATATCTCAGACTTAAAACTTCTTTGTATTCCACCAGAAATTATAGCACATAGTAGATCCTCAATGCATATAAGTTGATTTATACAGATGTGAAAGATAGGGTAGGTTCAAGCTCATGGGTAATCCTGATTGGAAAATTTGAGATCTGTTCAACTGCACATGGATAAGTTAATTAACATTTAGAAGTGAAATATCTGGTGGATAATGTGAGAATATTCCAGCAAAAAATATATATATATATATTTCTGAAACGTGGGTAGTTATTTACGCAATGAGAAATTTACAAGGAATGGTGGTATATTTCAAAGCTTGTCTTTACAACATTTGCACTCTTAAGCATTTTGTAAAGTTTGAGAACCAACATGGTGTTTGGCTGCAATCTTTATCTCAATCTGCATATATAAATACTCCCCAGAGACCCTTGGATATCAATTTCTTCTCACTGATTAAGATGGAGTGGTTGTTGCCGCCTTTGTTGACCACAATTTATATATATACGTACTGCATCTGTCAGTAACTGCATTCATTCCTCTTCTGTGTGCCATATATATATATATATATATATATATATATATATATATATTTCTCATTCTGATATGTTATATCAAAGATTGGGGTTATTTTGAATTATTAAGAAACAAGTGAAAATCCACATGGCAGAGATTTTTTAAAGAGATTTATCATCATCTTTGGAGTGAGTGATAAGCAGTGATTCAATATGTTTACATGTGGAACGTGCACTTAGAATAGACACAAGGAAGAGTTTCTCTGTGGTAAGCATTGCTGAGCCCTTGAATGGGTGACATGGGTGGTAGGTTGGCCTCAAAATAGATTCTTATTAATAAATCTTGCCTGTCTTAATAAGACTTGAATTATCATAAATGTACATTTCTCGTATTTGAAAACAAAACTAAACCACCACCACCAACAACAAAAATTCCCACCAAAAAGGTCCGTTTTAAAAAGGCCTCAGTTATTTCCAGAGCTGGTGAGAATTAAACAATGTGAAATAGATTTCACTGAAGACTGTGAGTGCTGCTATGAAAAGGCCTTCAAGATATTTTGTTAAGTAAAAAAAAGCAAGTTGCCCCCAGGAAATGTATAACTATGGCTGCCTTCACAAAGAGAAGCTGGGTCTTAAAAAACAGGGTGTGAGAGAGACCTTTTTGATAACCACATGCATATATTAGCTATGCTGAAATAAATAAAAATAATACAATTTAAAGAGCACTATGTGACTAAAAAAAAAAAATGTGCACACAAACCCCTGAAGCCATCTAATGTTTGGTAATAAGTGAGTAGTTAGATAAATTATGGTGCTCCATTGAATGGATTATACTCTGCATCTCTTAAAAAGTATGAGGTAGTGAGGTATAGATAAATTCGTAAGTAAACAAAAAGCAAGGTTCAGTATGTGTCAAGTTTCATTCCTGGACGTTTTTAAAGCCCACACAAAGAGCATTATGTATATATGCTATTCTATGTGTCAGTGTTCTTTTCTGGAAGAACACACATGAAGTGATGAATAGGGATTACCCTTAGGGGGAGAAAATACAGTGGATGTATGAGTGGATGGCTTTTATTTGTCATTTTATAAATCTCTGTAGTATTTATATTTTAATATGTGCATATATTATTTTTAGTTAATGAATACTTGAAAGCCGATTTATATTATGCCTCTGTGAAAAATGTTCAGTATCATATTTCATGTTTTCCTAAGCTGATGTGAATCAAAATACATGAGTTATATATTATAGAAAACTCCTGTAAAAATTTCACAAGTAGATAGATAGCAGCTAATCCATTCTAGAGGCTTACTTTTCTTTTTTTCAGTCACACTCAGTCTTTAAAAATAATTTAGTAAAAATGAGTTGTATTTTACCAATTATTAGCAATAGTATGATGCCGTGGAAAGGGCAGTGGCCTGAGAGGTGCACTGGGGCTCTTCCACTCAGGGCACCTTCAGCCTAAGCCACAGCATCTCCTGTGTTAAAAGTAGGAGGCAACTAGTTCATCTTTAAGATTCTCGCCCACCTTAGCATTCCTGGATTCTCTTATTGCTAGAAAGCAAAGGATTAATTTAAGTAGTTCTGTGAACTCCTTAAAGATTTTTAAATATGCTTCATGATATTATATATCAGCAATTAGGGACGCTGACCCTCTGCAGAAACATCTTAACGCCAGGGCGTGTGGGGTGGTACCTTGTCAGAGACTTAGGTAATTACGGCCTTCCAAAGATTTGCATGTCTTAATTCCTGAAACCTATGAACATATGACCTTAAATAACAGAGGGACTTTTGTAGTCCCCTTTGCAGATATGAATAAGGATTTTGAAATGGGAAGAGTATCCTGGATTATACAGTGTAATCACAAGGGTCCTATATAAGAGGGAGGAAAGGGGGTCAGTCAGTGTCAGAGAGGGAGATGTGAGGATGAGGTCCTCACAGGCCACAGAGTCAGAGAGAGATGTGAAGATGTTACACTTATGACTTTGAGAGGGCCTCTAGCCAAGGAACGCAGGCCACCTCTAGAACCTGGAAAAGGCAAATAAATGGATTCTCCTTTTGAGCTTCCAGAAGGAACAAAGTCCTGCTGACCCCTGAGTTTAGCCCAGTGAAACCCATGTCTGACTTCTGATCTCCGGACGGGTATCTTCATATGTTTATGTTGTTTTCAATCACCAAGTTGTGGTAATTTGTTACAGCAGCAATGGGAAACTGACACAGTGATTCATATCTAGAATTAAAATTTGAGGGTTATATCAATTGTATGTGTTTCCATCTCCCTTAATACAAATAGAAATTGTCAACCAAAGCAAGACTGAAGAAAATGTGTGACCCCCCACTAATCATGAGTCATGCACATAAAATGGTATTGAATTTTATGGACAAGATATAAAAGAAGATAAATCAGTAGGTAAGACTTTTTAGGAATTTTTTTTTTCTTTTTGTTCCGAGGCCTGGCTTTTAATTGTAAATGTACACTATTTAAGAAGGAGAAATTGCCAATAAATATTTGATGAGCCTAAGAATGAGGGAATATCATTACGCTTGGCATGAATGGTGGCAGGCTGTAGGGAGCTGTTTCATTTTCAGTTTCTGTCTAGCCTTCTAACGTAAATAGTCCTTTAGGAAGATGTGACTTTTTGTAGTGACATTAAATCCTGTCTGTAGGAATGAATGACACTGGCAACAAATCCTGAACAAGCTCTGGTTTACTGCCCATCCACATCCCCTTTTCCTCTGGCTCAGCACTTCTCTGTTCTAATTTTAAATGTCAAGCACCACCGAAGTGGGGCTTATGGAGAAGGGAATTTATAAACACAATATATTATAAGTGTCTTGTTTTCTTTCAGAATTGACCATGTTTACCAAGATTTACTGTGCTTTTATTCCTCCCTGTACAGACAGGGAATGAATGTTGGTGAAAGATTCTATGGTCAGAATAGGACCATATTTCAGCCTTGAGTGACCCTTAGAGAGGCCTAATTCCAGAGTTTCCCCACTTAAATCCACCTTCTGCCTCATGGTCTTCATTGTCAAGAAATCCCATGTCATGCCTCCATGGAATGTGTTTGGGGAAGTGGGGATAGATGGAAGAAAGTGACTTGAATAAGGTCAGAACTACATATTCTCTGAATGAATAAATAAGAATTGACTATAATCAGAAAGACATATCTTCGACCTCAAAAGAAAACATAGCTACTGACATCTGCATACTCTTCCCTGGAGACTTGTTTACTAGAGGTTAGAACTGTGGGCTCTGTGGACAGACTGTGTTGGAGCTTTGGATCTTTCACTTAGACGCTCTGAGCATGTAGAGTATCGTGTGGCACTTATCGTATCTTTAATACTATCTTACATTGCTGAATGTTGAAAACTAGATGAAAGAGCATGGGAGGGGAATTTGCTACTCAACTGCTTCCAATCTACTCCCACTTCCCATACTTCCCATAGAGAAATATGAAGGAAGAAAATATCCCTCAATTACGTAAAGTATAATCATTTCAATTTACTCTTTTGATACATGGTGTCTTGATTTATGATGCATTATATTTTTATATTTTTAGTGTCTAAATGCATTTTAACAATATAGCCATCTTATTTTAAATGTATTAGATATATACGATCACTAACATCAACAATTCTAAGTTTAGAATGTTAGTGGGAGGGATTGAGAAACAACCCTTGCTGTTACTCTTGAAACTTATTCTTAAACTTGACTTACCAGATTGCATTAGAGCCATGAAATGTTAGTGCCCATGCACCATAATGGGTTTCAGTTACGCCAACAAAACTCTTCCTTTAATAGAAGTGGAATAAAAACCTGGTTAATTACGCATGTAAGCAGATGTTTGATCCAATTCATTGAAAGGTCTGAAAATACTCACCAGCCTTAGTATTCAAGGTATCCAATCTATTTCTTTTGTGCTTTATTCTTTTTTTGAAACATAATCACTCTTTCATTCTTAGAAAAAACATCCCAGAACTATTTTCAAAAATAAGTGAAGTATGTCCTTATTCTGTTTATTCCAGTAACAAAATGAGGATAAGTTTGAAGAGGGGTAGAGATAGAAGAATTTTTTATTCTTGGCTTCTACAGCAAGCAGGGCTAGCTTTATGGACATGGGACGTGTGCCATCACACAATGGTCCCCATGTTCAGAGGAGTCTGCTGCTTGGTTTAATGCTCTACTAGCCTCTTCATGAAATTCTTAATATATCATTTTTGAGCATGTGGCAAGCACAGGGGATGCCCTGGAGTGACAGCCTGTGTGAACGTTTGTGATCCAGCATTAGTACCCAATGGCGCTGGCTCAGACCCCTGGGCACAGAGTGCAGCTTGCAGAGCAATTGGCCTGGATTGCCTCAGGGCGGCCGGAGGAGTCACTAGGCTGATGGAGGGACCTAGGACCAGATTGGCAGTGGTGACAGTGGCAGCAACAGCAGCAGCAGAAGTGGCAGCTGTACCCCAGGGGAAAGCAGGAACCCAAGGCAGCCCTGGGAACTGTGGGATCCCAGCCTGTGCATTAATTTCCCAAGAGAGTCAGTCTCTGCAGCTTCTGCATAAACATTAACCTGTATTCATGCTGGGACAGGAATTGCTGGTGCTCAGGCAGGAAACTTTGTCAGTAAATTATTATAAGATAAAAGCATAAACATGGGGCATTGCAATACAGCACATCAGAGTTATTAGAATTATTCAAAGAGTTTAGGGTCTCTGGTTTTGAAAACTACTGCAACATCATAAAACAAATATTCACAGGTTTACAAACAGAAATTAAACTTAAAGATTGTAGCACTAGCAGTAGACCGAAACTAACTCTATTTTCAAATGATGCTTCAGATAATCTAATTATTCATGAGGAAGACAATTTTAAAATTATTTTTCTTATAACTGAAGATACAGCAACATACATAAATAGGTGTTTTCAATTATATAGAAATCATGGAGCTGTTTTTTAGCTTCTTGAACAACCTCTACAAGTTACAGGCAATTCCAGAGAAAACACTAAAATGCTATTGTATAATTTTTATTTAAAATTGAATTCAGACTTACATGAAATGGATTTTTATGAAGTTAAATCTTTTTAGACAAACTGTTCTGTGAACCACTCACTCAGATGACAGAAAAATCATTTATATTTCAAAATAATTTATCAGAAGTTTATCCCAGTGTTGTCACCATTTATAAAATCTTCATAGCTCCAGTAACATTTGCATCAGCAGGACGATTCTTCTCAAAATTAAAAATTATAAAAAATCAGCTGTGATGCATTTGCCAAGAGTGACTTACTTCACATTCACTTATACTGACTGAAGATACAATGTTTTAAAGAAAAAATCTTTTGTATTTTAGTATCTTTAACAGCACTTTTTTCCCTACTCTTTGTACAAGGGACCCACATTGTCATTTTTCACTGGGCCCCACAACTATGCAGCCAACCTTGATAGCAAGAGTTAGCTTTGAGGTTCAGACATCTTCCTCTTGAATCTTTACTCTTTACAACTTGAACTGATAGATGATTTTGCCCATTAGAAATATTTCATGTTTAAGAATATTTACTTTTTCAGCACTCAAAACAACACAGTCACCGAATATGGTATGTTTTTCCATGAGTTGTAAGTATAGGCCCCAACCTCTCAGCCCTCTGGCTCCGCCCTACCTACCTGCTTTTGGAGATGGGCAGGCTAATTCCATGATGTGTGGAGCACAAGGCTGTTACATCCTTACCAGTGGAGGATTTTTCATAGTCTTCACTCAGTTTGATGCATTCCCAGTGACATATCATTTGTAACTCAGTGTCCATTTGCACAACTTCCGTGAGAGAGTCTTTCTCAGCCTGAGATGACAATGACAAGAGGCACAGGTGTTCTGGTGGCCTCCAGTTTGAAGCTTGGAAGATTTATATCTAGACAGCTGTGTGCAAAACCTCTCTGCACATGGAGATCAACATATCCCCAAAGGGTATAACGAGTAAAACTAGAAGAATAATGAAGAAAAATGACAGGCACGTAAGAGGGGAATAAACAGGGTATGCCTCTGGTAAATAACTCCCTGAAGGACTCTTAGAAAAGACTTACTGATTAATTGAATCAATCCATCATCCTTGGAATGACAGCATCAATTTGCAATCTTTTTTGGGAGTTGTTTTATTCCATAGCTGTTACAGCATAAATTCATATGAGGGTAGAATGAGAGGTTAAAAAATATATCTGTTTTATTATTAAGGTGCCACAGTTCTGTGCCCTCATTATAGAAAAGACTTACATTTTTAATAATGATTTAGACCGTGTCAGAGCATCTACATGTGGCTTATAAAAGGATATTTCCTCAGGCCGGCTGAGTGGCGCGATGGTTAAGAACTGGCTTGGGATGCCAGAGGGCCCCGGTTCGGATCCCACATATGAGGGCCAGTGACACTGCCCTT
>NW_017731717.1:907659-923675 GCF_001890085.2 Hipposideros armiger
GGGCCAGTGAAGCAACGTCCTCCACAACTAGACTGAAGAACAAAATGACAGCAACTTGTCTGTTCCCCTTTCCCCAATTCCCCAGCACTGTTCCCATCCTCCCAATTCCCCAATAAAAATCTTAAAAAAAAAGGATATTTCCTCTCTGAATTTATATTACAGAAATCAACATTCACTACCCATAAAAATTTTAAGCTCATTTGTTTCTAAACTCCATAATATTTAAGGATTACAAAAAATCGACCTTCTTTATAATTCTGGGGAATATAAAATGATCTGCCTTTATCCCTTGTAGGAGGAACTCACCTTTGTTTTCTTTGTTGTCACTAGCAGTCATAACTCATGACACTTGTGCAAATTTCAGTGTAAATGAGACCCCTGAATGCACTACCTAGTTCACGTTTTTGTTGAATTAAAAGGCCTAGAGTACATAAATGTCTTAGAGGTTTTGCTCTCATAGCTATCAAAAGTGATTGTTTCAACATACTAGTATGTTTAAAATTGGACAGAATATGTCAATCACAGGTTTTGTCCTTTCCTTTCTTAAGAGTAGGTGGAAGGTAGAAGTAACACAATGAGAAGAGGATTGAACATGATTCCTAAGCAAAGGTTCACATGTGATGAGAATACCTGGGGCTTCTTTTTTTACAATGTGAGGATTATGATAGCAAAGCTCCCTGAGTGCTAAAATTTTGCCAAAGACAGATAAAATGTCTGAAGGAAGGTTACCTTGACAATCATAGGAAGTATTCAAGATGGGACAGTAAGTAATCTTAATTTCTCTAATATTAGCTATTCATAAAAGTGTTATAAAAGAAATAACAGACAAATTTCTAACCCTGGAACTGAACATAATTAATTGACTTATATAGAACATATGTATTTACATAAGGGTATGAGTTATTGGCTTTTAAAAGAAGTATAGCAATAAAACATGTTTAACATTTAGACTATGCTGAACCTAATACATAATAATTAGGAGACATTTATGATCTTATATCATCTTAGGGTCTTCCTTATCAGGGTTCATTCTGATTTACATCGTCCAGGGTCAGTTGATATGTCTGGGATTTGTTTTATTCTATTCTCACCAGAGTACACATACTAGAATTCGTTGTAGAATAGCGGGTTATTTGCATTTTCAGGCTATATGGTGATCTTGAAGTAATTTCTTAACCTCTATGGGTCTTAGTTTACTGTCTCTATAATAAGCGGGTTGGCTCTCAATAGCTTCTTCTGCAATGACCGATTTAAAACAAATTTGTATTTCTGAGTTTATAATGGTCCACTTGCTACAGAACAGTGAAATGTTAGATATTTGCTTCACTGTATCAAAGATTATGTTTTTTAAAAGTTGTCAAATGAAGATCTTGTTACTGTTATTTAGTGAATGAATGCACACACTATTTAATTGAGAAATCCAGAGGAAGGAATCTTTTCTTTAGGAGATTATATATATATATATATATATATATATATATATATATATCCTAAATGTGTGTGTGTATAAATTCTATTAACTTTTGTCTCTTTATATTCAGCCGAGCTGTTGTGTGCATTTGACCTCACAGTGTGAAGCAACAACCTGACAGCCATCCACACCTACTTCAATGAACCCTCATCAGCATACTTTACACACAGTGAGCAAAGGGAAAACAGACTTGGTCCTTTACAAGGCTCTCACCATGCGGCCGAGAAGTCAAGTACTACAAGTTGATCTTCAGCTTCTTGAATGCTGCCTCAAAGCCTTCCTTGTTTTCATCAGCTTGGACATTTTGGCTTCTGGAGGCTGGTGTATGTCTGTGTACAGTGAAAGAAAGGACACAACCCCACCAGCAGCCTGAGTCTGCTGCCTCCTATCCCTTCAGTCTATACGGGGAACCTCAGCTGAAACTGTGGTTGGACAATCACAAACGCCAGGGGTTCATCTTTTCTATTTGCCTACCCTATCCCAACACACTTCACCAGAGTCGCCATCAGACTATGTCATCAAAGGGGCATTATATGAGCATTTTAAGTTATTTTATTTTAAATAATTTGGTGTACAAAAAATGAAAAAAACCCTGCCTACGTTAACCAAAATTTTTCAGTATAGTGCCTTAATACCTCCGTCAGCTTTCGACTGATGTTAACTCTAAATTCCAGATAGAAGTGGGGGGGAAAAAAAGAAAAAGGATCCCCAAATGACAGCTAGTCAATTCCAGGCAGTCTCATCCCCCCCCCAGGACCCCCCCAATACCCCCCCAAAAAAACCAAAACACAGTGTCAGTAGATAATGAAAGTACAGGTTACCTATGTGACTGAGCTAAAATGACACCATGACCTGGCATTTTCTTTTTACTGCTGACACATCCGTGCACGGAATGGAACATCAGAATTGCCTTCACACAAGTTTAATAGGCTTTTCCTGTCAATGACATAATCAAGTACACTGTGAAAAGGATCAGGGGCTTTCAGGGATGGCTCCAAAACTTAATTGATTTTCCATTTATTTTTTAAAATGCAAATTACACTAGTAAGTCAAAAAAATCACTCTGTTAAAAATACATTCAGAATTAACAAACGCAAAAAAAGAAAAAAAGACATATCAGGATTGTAACTCTTGCCTTCTGAATATTAGGTTTATAACAAAAGCTCAGCCTAGAAAAATAGCATTCTTCACCGGATTTTGAGGAGGATACAGCTGTACAACTTAGATGTTTTCCAGATATAATCACACTACTGTGCTCACTGCTCCCAAAAAAAGACCTGTCCACTTTTTAGTAGTCAACAACTGTTGTTTGAAATTTTGGTGGCGATGATAGTAGTGATTCAGTGGTAACTTGACTGCAACTTAAAGCAGGAATATGAGGGCTTATTCTCTGTGCATTTCAATCTCTATCCATATACATGTCCTAGAAGGTGGAATCTGATCAGAGTATGAATGTACAGTGAAACCTCATTTTAATAGTCACATTGATAATTACATTAGAATAGTTTCTGGCATGAATAGTATTTATATTTTAAGAATCAAAGGACAATACATTGGTAAATATATTCTCATACATTAAACATGCACGTCACTATAAAATCATTAGATGAGGTTTCACTGACATGTCTGTAGTTGTATGTTTGGTACATGTATGTATGGACAAGCATATACAAGCCACTGAGACAATTCAAGCACAAGTGCTGGAACCTTTTTTGTAGTTTATGTTGCAATAGTAACCTTTGTTCCTTTATCATTTTCAAATGTATATGCGTGTTCTTGTATATCATAGACATCCATGCAACACATTAATGGGACTGGTTTGTGTAGATCTGAATGGGCTAAGGCCCAAAGTAGGTTAACCCAATAACCGAAACGTATTAGAAACCAAGAGAAAAAGTTGTTCCGTGCCAATCTATTACTTTTCAAGTCTGAATTTCACTGTATTTAAAGATGGTGTGTTCATTTTTTTAAAAATTGATTTTAGTGTTTCAGGTGGATCCAAGAAAAATATGACTCATCCAAGTTCCTGACAAGCCTGAGCTAACTATGTTTTCTACTAATGAAAACCAAATAATGCTTGAATATATTGAACAAAATTTCCTAGGAATTCAGAATATTCCATAAACACATTGACCTACTATTAAGTTTCCAAAGGCATCTTGTTGCCAACTACATTAACAGCACAGTTTTTTCTGCCACAATAATACAGGAGGATTAAAATACACTCTAACACACAACAGATCCCCCAATTACCACGAAGAGATCTCAAATATTTCACCAAGGTAACTATTGCTCCCCCCCTCCCACCCAAAAAATAATCTCATACGCTGAAGTTAGGAAAAAAAGTTCACCTACATAGGGTCTTCAATTTGAATTAGATATAAAAGAGTAAACATAGCTAATACATATTCAGGTGGCCTCTGTTGATAGAAATCCACAGCTGTTTCTGTGTTAGTAAAAGACATTTTGTAGATACTTATAGACTTACAAAAGCACACAGAGTGTGATAAATAAGATCAGTGAGTTATGCCATTTCTGCTTTCTGCTTCCAGTAGATTAATGAGTTTAGTAGATTGTTACTTTGTCCCATCCGACCGCATCAGAAGACCATATTTAAGAACTATAAATATGACAGTTATTATTGTTGTTATTATTGTTACTTGTCTCTTTTTGGCCACTGTGGAGGCTCACTGGTAAAGCACTTTGCCGACAGCTGGCAGTTTTCATCCACAGACACACTGGAGCTGCTGGGCTATTCAGTCTTGTTTCTTGACTTAAAACACACAGACTGGAACTCATTCGGAATTAATAGCAGTGTGTTAGCCTAAAGGAAGTGAGTTGGGAGGTCTGCACTGAGATTCTCAAGCGCACAACTTAGGTGGGTTAAGGCAAGTATGTACGGTACAGCCTTTAGGGCACGCAAACTGCCGCTTCAGACTTCGGTGACAAGGTCATCATGGCATGTTTGGTTTGTTTTTGCAATTACATTGCCTACATAGCCGTGGTACTATCAGGACTTATGGAGTGCAGAAGACGGGACTCTCACGCTGCTGTGCCCTGGGTGACTTCGCAGCGTGCAGAGGCCCACTGACTGCGCTGCAGAGGAGTCAGTGATGGCCAGCAGAGGGCACCAACACGTCTCCTTTTAAACTTTCCAAAGGCCTGGAAGAAAGAAGCCTGCTTTCAGGAAATCCAAGATGGGCGTGTCCTGCATATCTGTCTATTTCGGTTATACAGGGGAGGCCAAGTGGAACTGGTGTGTGTGTGTGTGTGTGTGTGTGTGTGTGTGTGTGTGTGTGTGTGTGTGTCCCCAGTGTATGTGGAGGCTTTGTGTTTGTTTTGTTACTATGTATAGATATTTAAACTCAGTTGCTTCTTGCTCTTCATAAAATGCAGGAGGCCACTGGGAAACAAGTTTTTTGAAAGGTCCAAGAGCTGACATTCTGAAGCCATCTGTATCATTTTGACCTGAGAGAGAGAAAGAAAAGATGCTTTTAATCAAGGGGGAAGCTCAGCACCTTTTGCATAAGAGCAAGCCATAAAAAGAAAAAAAAAAAAAAAGAGACGTCCAAGCCCAGTTGTGCTTCTAAGTAGACAACTTTCCTCTCTTTTTCTTTTTTCTAGGTGCAACCTCCTGGATAGAAAGGTCACTTAAAATCCATCTCTGGGGACAAATGAAATGAATCTGTATTGCTGTATGGTTAAATTTCCAGAAAGAATGTGATGTTTTCAAATGTTGTCTAATAGACCATGGGACAGTCTCACAGTTTATACTGCAGGGAGCCTGACCAGATCTCTACTTATTATGGCACGTGGGTCAGTGGTAGTCAAAGCAGCTATTTTGTTAGAAAATCAGAATGCTTTGGTGCAGCAACTTTGTAGCTATCTGAGGAATTATAGGCCAAGGACATTTACCAAATGTAACAAAAAAAAAAAAAAAAGAGGACTGTCTATTCACTGACTGCAGGAGTGGATACACGGCTGTGAGTGGCTAGTAGGCAGTGTTTTGAAAGCTCTAACCAGGCTTTAGCCTCAGACGTTTTGCTGGGAAAATGGAAGCCCCACGGCTAAAACTGCACATCACTTTTCAGCATTTGCTCTCCTTCTAAGGAACAGCTTTTACTTCCAGTTGCTATATAATACTGTCAGGGGGCTTGAACCGGCCTGTGATGTTCAATTACTCTTACTTTATGAGACTTATTTCTGGCAGGTTGACAGGAGAAGGTACGCCCTGAAGGACAAAGATATAGGAGACACTCAGGTCTCTGCTGCTCAGCAGGGTACGAGGCTTATGTGTGAGTCAGCTTTGTTTTTTCATAGGATTTGTGTAGGCAGCAGCTCTCCGGTGATTGATTTTGAGGTCTACAAAGTCGAAAAGGCCCTTCGTCATTCAACACTGCGTAATGTGAAATCAAAAGGGAATAAAAGAAAATGAAGGAAAGGGGGAGGGGTGCAGGCATGAATGGAAGTGTGGCAGCTAAGTTAGTGCGAAGAAGTACAAATAACTACGTTAAGAATCAAGGAATGTAATGCCGGAGCGAACTCACAGTCCATCTAAGAATTTGGAAAGAACACTGACGTTAAGGGGTCAGGAAAACTGGGTGATCATTGGGGCTGCACAGCTGACAAGTTGTGTGACTTTGCTTTCCTTTCTCTTGACTCAGGTTCCTTATCTGTAAAATAAAATCTTAGTGTCCTAGTATTTGAGGCCCCTAGGGGATGTTCTATGAAAGAGATGGTAGTAATCATATTTTGACTGGTGGTTTATTATATATCTTAGGTACTTCTAACTTCCTAAATTTGAATTCCATTAAACATTTAACTTATTTCGTGAGCAGTAAGACTTGAAAGCTATATAATTTTACCATTCCCTGGCAGTAAGAAGAAGAAAACCATATTTTTATTCCTTTTGCTTTAGCATTTAAAGTATTCTATTTAATAAAAATCACAGAAAGTTTTGTCCTCAAAGAATTTAATGCTGGAATTACATTTGCAGAGTCCCCTCTTGAAAGACAACATTAGAATTAGAAATGCCTGTTTTGAAATATAGTTGATTATGTATAATTAGCACTCGTTTGTTTTTATTATAGTTGATCCTTACATAAATGGTTACAACTAATTTATTGTAGCTTGATCATATTTATTGATCATTCCTATTGACCAACACAATGAAATGCTGCATGATAAAAATGTTAAATGATATTGTCAGAAGCAAGCAATGGTAGATGTCCTGGCTTACGGTTGAACACAAACATATAGTTACATGTTACTTGGGCTAATATTATATGAGGTATATTATTTACAGAGGAAACCCTTTGAGAATGAAATATAGTATATATTGATTTCTGACTTGATAAAGTCTATTCATAAATAATATTGGTTAACATAAGCATTGTTCCTATTACTAATAAATTATGTTTACTAAGTACTTACTATATGGTATATCCTATGTTTTTTATGCTTTACATACATTATTTCATATAGATTGAGAACAATTATATAAAGTATGTATGCTATCATCTCTATTTTTAGGTGAGGAAACTTAGGCTTCATGGGAATAAATAAAGTTATTCAAATACAGTTATATGTCCAAGGTCATAAGTAATTTTATCTCAGGCTGTCTTCAATAAGTCATCTTAATCACTTTTCCTTACTACTTTGCCCTAATTTTTAATAGAATACTTTAACGTATGGCTATGATATAATATTGAGAAGAATGGTAAAGTAGTTAGTTAAAGGATTTATCATTTTGTTTTTGTTGTTATTGTTTAAACTATCAAATCTTCCTGAGAAGATAGGAAAGGTATGATATAAATAGAAACAACTGTAGTATAGGGCAAAAGAAAAAAAAGATAAGTAACAGAAGAAAAGGGATTAAGAAATGTTTCATAAAGGAAATATATTTTAAGACACAATTTGATGGTTAGTGGGGTTTCAAAGAGTGGAATTTGGGAAAAAAAGATGTTTCTGTCACGAGAACAGCATGGACAATTGGAAAAAATACATGCTATATTTGCAGAAGGCAAGAGTTCTAGTTTAGCTGGAAAAAAATGTGTCTAAGAGGAGACATCAGACTATTTAAGCCCTCAATAGATTATAAGCCTCTGGAAGGCTGGAGCCAGTTTTTATTCATCATTTCCTTTTCCTAGTGTGTCCTAGAATCACCTGCGTATTGTTGAGACTCAAAAGTTATTAAGGGTTGAAGAGACTAGACAATATTTCAACAAAACTTTGGGGCCATATCAGAATAGACTTGCAGGCTATGGTAAGGAGTTTAGACTTTGTTCAGTAGGTAATAGGAAGTCATTGATAATTTGGGGGAAGGGGAGTGAAATGATCAGAGTTGTACTTTAGGAAGATTAATTTGGCAGCCTTATGGAAGATGGGGTAAGGGTTCTAAAATAAGGAAGAGAATGGAAAACTTAAGGTCATGAATGCCAGAAGTAGGGCAGTGGTTGTGGGGACATAAAAGAGGGGATGTGTGATATACTGTTTACAGAGGGAATGCTTTGATAGCATATAGTATTGACTTATATCTGAACTGATAAAGCCTTTTTATATGAGTGGTGTTACCAAATACTTCCAGGGAACTTCGAGGGACGCGAAGAAAAATGCAAGTAGGATGCATAGATCACTGCCTTTTAAAAAAAGGAGCTTAAAAGGTCTGTATAAAGAGTAC
The DNA here is from genome assembly GCF_001890085.2 of Hipposideros armiger. Taxonomy (NCBI): domain Eukaryota; kingdom Metazoa; phylum Chordata; class Mammalia; order Chiroptera; family Hipposideridae; genus Hipposideros; species Hipposideros armiger. The sequence goes on from NW_017731717.1 coordinate 915,810, forward strand.
TTTAATCTCTCCAAAAATCCATTTATTATCCTACACACTAATGATATTAAAAGGGAAAATGATTCAATGGTGAAGGACAACGACAAACACATATCTTCAAAGAGAGAAGCTCACATTTCAAAATGAATTGGAATCTTACTTTCTATTTTGATCTTCGCTTGCAATTCAGCATATCACTTGATGCTGATATATAGAATTTGTTATCAGTTGTTATCCAAGGGAATTTGCCTAAACACAGATATAAAAATCAGGCTCTGATTGTATGTCTGCTCTCTTGAGTGCTAGAGTTAAGGGTCTGATAAGTTTCAGTGTTAATATTATGGTTTCATTTTCAGTTTTCATATCAGAAAAATTATAGAGAAAGAGTATTGCTCAGTTTTTGATTTTTAACACTATATATAATTAGACAGATAGCTTATCATTTATCATCCAAATGAGAACACTTTTGAGAGTAATGGGGGGGGTGCTGGTAATAATTATACCAGGACAACCCATGTAAACTGAGACTATCCTGGGAAAACCAAAATATATGGTTTTATATAGTTACATATAACTATATATAATGTTATGTCATTTTCAAAATATACAACTTTTGGGTAACTCAAAAAAGTAATATATTATATAGGTTTCTTTTTTAGCCATGTAAGACTAAAGATAACTTTAGCTATGGCATTTCTGGTAAGTTACATTTTTAGAAAAGTTATGAAGAAAACGTTATTAAAGTTATCCCAGACAAAACAATATGAATAGAAGAGAAAATACTGAAAGTATACAACTGAAGAAAAGTTGCATGCCATTTATTTTGTGCCACAAATATGTTTCTTAACCATTTTTTAATATCGCAGAAGAATACCTCCCAAGTAAAGTACTTACATGTACATAGGCTGTAGTTGTAAGTGAGATGTCTTCTGAGGCCCTTGATAGCCATAAGAATCAAAGCCACCTATGAAATCAACTGAAAAGGGACAATTGCCTTTGTTAATTAACTTTTCAGAAGACATAAGCATTCATGATTACCGCCTGACACAGCTGGCTAATATAAAGCTTTTAATAATCTAGAAAACCAGAAGTGACTAATTGTGAAGGAAAAAAAGATAGTTCCCTCAAGGTACTGATTTTCTCCCCCTCAATGGTGAGATTCAATTATTGCTTTACAAGAATCTGTTCACTTGGAAGAAGAATGTATGTACGCCTCTCAAGCTACCAAAACCTAACTGTAGTAATAAAATGCACTTGCACATTAAAGATGCTATATGTCTTTTTCGTTGGTGTGGAGATTTTCTGTAACACATCACAAATGTAAAAAAAAAATAGTGACAGATAAAATGCACATATCTATCAGCAATTACAACTCTAGTAATACCATGTACTGTGATTGTCAAGTACAAGGTGCTATAGTGAAGCTCATGAAATTAACTCAACATGGTTGTCCCTGTCACTGTGGTTTGTAATCTGAAATAGACAATCTCTATATAAAGATGTGGAGCAGTGTCTTACCAAACATTCAAATGCAATACATACCTAGATATTTAACGTACAATAACACATAACACGACTTACTGTGGTAGATTCTATTTTCCAAAATGCCTATTAACAATATCTCTATTTCATATGTGCTTACAATGTAACCTTGACATGCCTCCCATTCAGTGGTTTGGGTCCCTTCCTCCTGAACCAGAGTATTTTGTGGCCGCTTTGATCAATAGAGTATGCTAGAAGTGATACTATGTGACTTCCAAGTCTAGATCCTAAAACTATCATGCACTTCCCTCTTGTTCTTTTGGGATGGTCTCTCTTGGAGCATTGTCACCATTCCCAAACTCGCCCTCATGGAGAGTACAATGGGAATCCATCGCATGGATATGTATTTGGGTTGACAGGCTAGCTGAGAAGCCAGCAAATACCCAGAATCAACACACAGACCTGTGAGAAAAAATGCCTCCAAATAGTTTCAGCCCCCAGCAGTTTGAGTCAGCCCAGTCTTAGTATTTCCCCAGCTGAGGACCCTGATTTAGGAATCAGAGACAAGTCATTCCTCATTGTGCCCTGTCTGAATTCTTAACTCACAGACTCCATGAGCATACCAAATGGTTGTTTTACACACAATGTTTTGGTAGCAGTAGTAACGGGAACAGTAAATACTAAGAGTACTATGAAAAAGTTTTGTTTTTTCTTTTCTATTCTTGGATATAGAGGTTGTGTGGTTGGGGTAAAAGAGGCAAAACAACAAAAAGGCTGACAAGATAGATGACAGGAAGGGGAAAGAAAGGGAAACAGAGACTGAATTTGGGATGCCCTAGGATAGCTTTACTTTTTCAAGTGCCTTATTCTATTGGCTTAGTTTTGACTAATTTTGGTTTTCTTTATAACTTCCTAAGGATTACAGGTAAAAATTGGAGAAAGGTGTGAAGTGTCATAAACTCCATTTATGTCTATATGTCTGTTTAGTGGGGAAATCTTTTTTTTAATAGATTTTATTTTTTAGAGCAGTTTTCGGTTTATGGCAAAATTGAGCAGAAAGAAGAGATCTTATATACCTCCTGCCCCCCCACACCTACAATCTCCCCCACCGTCAACATCCCCACCAGTGTGGTACACTTGTTACAATCAATGAGCCCACACTGACACATCATTACCACCCGAAGTCCAGAGTTTCCATCAGGGTTCACTGTTGGTGCTTTATATTCTACGGGTTTTCACAAACCTATAATAATATGTATCCACAATTTTAGTATCATATAGAATAGTTTCATTGCTGTTCTCTGCCTTTTTATCCTTGCCTCTCCTAATCTCTAGCAACCACTGATCTTTCCACCGTCTCCATCATTTTGCCTTTTTCAGGATGTCATGTAGTGGGACTCCTGCAGTGTGTAGCTTTTCTGATTTCCTTTTCACTTACTAATATGCATTTAAAGTGCCTCCATGTCTACTTATGGTTTAATATCTCATTTCTTCTTACTGTGAAAACCCTCTTTTTCAAGGCAGACTTTCTTTTCTCATCAAAAGTGGACTAGTATCAAAAAGAGACTCTGATGTTAGAAGGATCCGGTTTTAAATATTAGTTTGGCCACTTGCCTGCTGTGTGACCTTAGACAAATCTCTTAACATCTCTTAAAAAAGGGATGATAATACTTATTTCATACACTTGGTGTGAGGATTAAATAAGATAATGAATGCAGAGCCCTGGGTGAGACATATGGTGTGGAAGAAGAAAATTAAAAGCCCCTGAAAAAAGTTAGGACTCTTCTAAGCCTATGCAGTAAGGAGGAACAAAAAGACAAAGGATTTACTGTGGGACAATTATGGAAGTACACCAAGTATTTTATAGAAGATGAATTAAAAGAGAGTGAGCCTCTTTTGTTTCCTGAATTGCCCACATTTATCTTTAGCTAATATAAACTGTACCAGAAGAGCTATATAATCATTTAATGACAACTATATTTAACGTCTGTATTTTGAGAAATTATTATCCATGACTGGGGATTCACTGCAGGTAGCACCTATATTCTTGTTCATTTGGGTTCGTTCTTGTCAACCCTGAGACTTAATTAAGCACTGATTTGCTGAAAGATATTCACAGCATTAGAGTTTTCTTGTTCTGAGGTTCCCTTTCAGAAGGATGGTTAGCACCCTGGTGCTGGAGAATAGAGTGGATTAGACAAGATGAAGATCACGGCAGATGTAAACAGTAAGGTCTCCTCCACTGTTATGCAGATCCAAGTTAAGCTCAGGCTTATTAGTGTTGTTGTTGTTTTAAAATATTTCCTTAGCTTGTTTCCAGGCATTTTAGATGAATAGAAGAAGCCAGATGGTAATGATAAGGCAAAGATCATCGAGTGAACCAAGGGATAACCTGAAGGAACCACGGTGAATCTTCAAGTCCAGTGGATACCATCAGGACCAAACTTGGGAAACAAAGCTTGAGTCTGAAACAATGTACCTTCCTCAGACATGAAAAAGTCCAGAAGGGAAATGAGGTGTGTCCTCAGCATGTGTTGCAAATGGAGCTTGAGTTGTCTGGGGCTTGCTCTTATTAGCCATGGCCTGTCTGGCGTGTGGGTTGGGAGAGCTGGCTTACAGCTACTCAGTTGGGGACAATGGCACTGAAGCTCTGATGGAAGGATGGCAAATGTTCTGATCATTCACATCAGCCAGGACCATGAAAGAGGTTCCAACAGCAGGTGATTCAGAACCAAGGTAAGAAAAGAAGAGGCTCTGGCTGCAACCAGGATGGATTTTTACCATTTCACTTATGGGGTAGGGGTTGGGTGTGTGTGTGTTAAAATTTAAACCAGAATCACAAATAAAAATAAAATACATTCCTGACAATTGCAAAATACTTAATTCCTAAAGAAAGCCCTTTCAGGTGATATCATTTATCTTTATAGTATTGCTGTGAGGTGAGTAGGAATAATTATCTTCATTTTACAGAAAAATATGATTTATTTGACTGCATGGGACCACACGACAGTTCAGGATGGGACTAGAAGACAGCTATTCTCTTTTTTAAGTATATTGAAAAAGCAATTTCTGTTTTTGACTCATGCCATTCTAGAAAATTTCTGGAAGGTTATCAAAGGTTTTGCATCACATTTTGGATTAAATGTCAAATCTTTAGGCTTTTCTTTTCTTTTTATTATTCATTTAAAAAAGTTTTAGAGTTCTTGATTTGAATTTCTGTTGGTTGCAGATGTCTCCCTTTGTTATTTATTCTCCAGCATCTTTCCTTTTTTTTTTAAAGAAAATTTACCCCTTTATCTTTGTCCTACCTCCAATTTAACATTCTCAGAATATTCTGATGTGAACAATAATGAAAGAAAAACTACCTGTGCTGAATATGCTAGTTATGGATAAGGTGGTTTGATTTTCTGTAATGTATCTTTAAGAGGTAAGCATCTTTCAAGGTTTAGTTCATTTTCTTTGTGTCTGATAAATTGTGCAAACATCATATACACATGTAAGCAGTCCATTTTTCTGGAAATTATTTATATTCTCAGTCCCATCTTGTGTAACTCTGGTTACAGTGATGGTTTTCAAAGTAAGGAGGGATGTTTTCCTTAAAGCCACTTAGTGTGCTGACTATGTTATTTCAATGCTTATCAGAAAAAGGGAAAAACAGAGGAATTATTGAAGCCTTGAATTAGAATTAGGGGAATGAAGGGCTGGCCAAGTGGCTCAGTTGGTTAACAGCTCGCTCAAGAGTGTGAGCTCTGAAGGAACAGGGTCGCCAGTTTGATTCCTGGCCCAAGCTGAGCTGCCAACAGCTGCCAACAGGTGGCAGGATGGCTCTGTTAAAGAAAAAAAAATAGGGGAATGAGAAAGGAAAGATGACTGTGAGTGCAAGATAAATAAGAAAAAAAATAGGGGAATGAGAAAGGAAAGATGATTGTGAGTGCAAGATAAATGGAGAAAGAGGTAGAACACCTAGGACACACCAAGTTTTTGAAGATGGAGGAAGAGGAAGAAAAGGCAAAATGCAAAGTTCATTCAGAAATTATTTGTCTAGGAGAATGTTGCTGCCTTTACCAGAACAAAAAAGGATGTCAGGAGGGAGTTGGTGTTTTGCTTCATTTGGAAATGTAGTATTTAAGTTGTAAGTGGCACGTACAAGTGGCAACACCCAGGAAACACTTGGAAAAAGGGAAATGTAACTAATTGGTGCAGGACAAATTGGGGACTTGCTGAGATTTTAGATACGAATTTCCTTCTCCTCACTCAGCTTTATGTTGCTTCATTGCAACCTATCTCCACCTGACCTGTTATACTGTTATAAACCCACTTGTTTATTTATTGTTTCTATCACTATAATGCAACCTGCATGAGAACTACTATTTACTACTGTTTATTACAGTAGCTCCAGAGCCCAGAGCACAGTCTGGCTTATGGAGGACTCTCAGTATGGATTTACTGAATGAACTCTGTAGACACTGTAGGTTATAAAGAAAAATAAGGTGATCGGTTGGAGCATGGAAAAACTTCTAAGTGCAATTTGACTGAGTACTTCTACCCTTTCCTCAATAAGGCCTTGAATGATAATAAAGAGAAAACCTTTTATAGAAAATCTGGAATGTGAGTTGTTGTCTGGGTCCTGTGAGATTAAAAAAAACACACTTTTTGCTGACCACTGCAGTGTACACCTGAAGGTGAATCTGAATAATAATGAATGTCGACTATATATATATATATATATATATATATATTCACAGGATGTGGAATACATCATAACAGCATAAGGAATACAGTCAGTGAAACTGAAACAGCTATATACGATGTTAGAGGGGTAGTAGATTGGGGGAGGGGGTTATCACTTTGTTTTGTACACCTGAAGCTAATTAAAAACAAACAAACAAACAAACAAACAAACAAACAAACAAACAAACAACCTTTTTGAATACCAACAGGCAGAAGCCACCACTATAGTCTCTAGCCTAGAGGAGCGGAAGGAACGAGGCAAGGACACCCTTTAGTATCAAAATGACTAGGGTCAGAGGGTCATTTATTAAGAAATGCTATTGAGTGTTTCAAATGTTGAGAATTGGTGGGAAAAGCATTTTTCTCTTTCTGGCCAGTTTATAGCATGTGATGCAGGTACACAACTGGGCAGAAGGTGAAAAACTAAAATTTGTACATGCTTACTCTGCCTCATTGGAGGTATTTGTCTTGGGTCCTCTGAAGACAACTTAGGACTATTCCCGTTTTCTTTGCAGTTGCTACATTGTTTTCTCTTTGCCTTAGTTTTCCTGTCTGCAATATGGGTGTGTTTACATCGATCTATGGAGGCACAGGGAGGTCCAATTTTACATTAGTAAAGTGCCATATCAGTTTAATGACTATGATTTCATAGCATTGGTAACAGTGTGATTTAGAAATTGCCAAGTAAGAGAAAGGTGCTGTTTGAATACATATTCTTTGCTAAAATATATTCCCTGTTGTGAGCTTTCCTTTTATTTAAACATTTTAATCATGAACACTGAGTTCAGCAAACCCAAAGCTGCCATTTTAAATAACTGTTGGCAATAAGGTACTATAAAATAAAACCGTATCTTGGTTATTAATGACAAAGCCACTCGTCAACACGCTACTCTTTTGGAGACAGAGCTGGAAAAGGCTGTGAAGCGAAAATTTAAATGGCAGTTTTAAAGCTAAGCCTAAATATTTAGAAGAACACATTGGAAGTCATTAAAGAATGTGTGTGGGCCTATGAAAATAGAGTGTATATCCATTATCTCTGCAGGTAAGGATTTCAAGGGTACTTATCTCCAGTTGCACAAAAGGAATTTAGACCCTAACAACCATAGGCCAAAATCAAAAGAACCACCTTTCTCCCACGCAGACTTACTTCCTGGCAGCAGCTGAGCTTACTGAAGTGTGAGCTTGAGGTATCTGATCTGGGCTAAAATCCCTAAGTGTAGATTCTGAGATTTTTTTTTTTTTATGATTAGGAAAATACAACCCTTTATAGCGGTGCTTTATCCTGTTGTTGCCTGAAAGGTCACTAAAGTGTTAAGCTATAGAGCTTGTGGCAGGCAAAGCACACGATGAGTGAAAGGAGACGTATCAGCTAAGTCACCACAAATGCTTCACTTCCTAACCCTGTTCAGCAAATATGTATTCAGCAAATATGTATTTCCTCAGGGTCTTACTTTCCCTAGGATCCTTAGGACCCTATTTTCCATGTTTCTCTCTTAGCTGTATCAGAATCAAGTCTTCAGTACTTTTTTTTTTTAAAGGTTTTATTGGGGAATTGGGAAAGGGGAATGACAAGTTGCTGTCCTTTTGTTCTTCAGTCTAGTTGTGGAGGACGTCGCTTCACTGGCCCATGTTGGTATTATCATTGCGCTCTTCCCAGATGAGGCTGTTGCTCGC
>NW_017731717.1:923690-945170 GCF_001890085.2 Hipposideros armiger
CCTTTTGTTCTTCAGTCTAGTTGTGGAGGACGTCGCTTCACTGGCCCATGTTGGTATTATCATTGCGCTCTTCCCAGATGAGGCAGATCGGTCGCCAGCCACTAGACGGCCACTCACTGTGGCTCTTGGAAGCTCCCGCTGGCTGCCAGCCACTCACAGTTGCTCACGGCAGCCCACTGCAGCTCCACTGCAGCCTATGCCATCGCCTATGACTCATGGCAGCTGGCAGCCCAGCTCCAGGTTGAGCTGTTGTTCACCATCTTAGCTGTAGAGGGCGCAGCGTCACTGGCCCTCATGTGGGATCCGAACCGGGGTACTGCTGCTCAGAACTGGCATCCGAAGCCAACTCTTAACCAACACGCCACTCGGCCGGCCCCAGGTCTTCAGTATTTTAAGCTTGGTAACCCATTTACATATGCTAAACAATGAAAGCAAAAAGCCATCGCCACAATGGTATCATAAAAAACAAATGAAATCTTTGTTTAGAGATAGTTTGAGTAATCACTGTAAGCTTTTGGTTCTAAAAACTTATTAAAAAATGAAATATAAGTCCCACTGGATAAACTGTTTTGTCTTTTTGCTCTTGTCAATTTCTGCTAGTTCTTAGTGAGGGTAATACCTTAGATGAGATTTGAAGAAATCCATGCTGGTTTTCTGCTGAGACCGGGATCTTGCCATCTAATAGTCTTCTAATAATATAAAACACTGCTGGATACATCCCAGGGAAGCTGTGAAGCAGCGTAAAGACTGAGGGCTTTAGAGTTAGAAGACCTGGGCTCAGGTTGTGCCTTCACTTCTTACCAGCATCTTACCCGTAAACAGGTCACAAATTTCTTCCTCCACAAGGTGGCGATGATAACACAATTCCAACTTCATAGGGTTATTGAGACAATCGTATGTGTGTGATACTTAGAGGCATGTATATTAAAGGTACACTACAGATGGATTTGGGATCTCCTCTCTTTTTGAAAGGGATTTATACAAAGAGAATGACTTGAACTATGCTTTAAAATGCATACTTAGGTTCTTTCCTGAGAGGATGAGAACTTTGCACTATAATTTACTAGAGTTTTGTATGGAATGACATAAGCATAGAAGCCATCAGCAAAAGCTGAGAAGAACTGAGGTAAGTCTATGGAAAACCTTCCACGGCCCACTTAGTTGGTTAACTGTGGTCTGACAAGCAACGTGAGTAGTGTGTGTGACATGTAGAAAAAAAAAAGGAAAGATATTTTATATTAAAAGGCTACATAGAACTGAGTTCCCACATTTCAAATACTTTTGGAAATCACCTTGCATATTATCCAAAAGGACAGAGAGAGGCTGAAGCCAGCCTGGTTTGTGGTCTATGAGGCTTCGACACAGATGTAGGCAAAGGAACTATTCAATGGAGGGGTAATAATACAGACATTGAGAGCTCATCTTCCTGGTTAGGAAGAGGAGATGAGGTCAGGGCTTGGCGGAGGGATTACTTTGGAGAGGGAAAGCTTAATTTTTCCTCTCAGATTTGGGCAGGGTTGCAAGGAGGCAAAAGGATAATTGCTGATGTAGAGAGTTGTTAAGGTTCTAGGGGAAAAAATAAAGGATTTTATGTTTGATAGTACTGATTTCCTCAGGTTTGAGTACTAGGCTTAAGGAGCTTGGAAAGGTTTGGAACAGGTCCTGGAAGCATTGTCAACAGCAGAGAAATGAAAGCATTGTGAGCGGGAGAGAGCATACGGCTGTGTGTAGAGACTTCTCCAGTACTGTGCAGCAACCCAGGATCAGAAGTGGACAAACTGAATCTGAGCTTTATCAGGCATGGGTCTTGAAAATCCAAGCATGATAGAAGTGCAAGCAAGGAAGAAAACCAAGGGTGCTAGTGAGAATAGCAACACCATTACTAATCCTGGAACTGGATGACAGCTGGAACGATCCAAAGAGACAAAGGTTCCAATAGAGGGGAACTCCTAAATAAGGATGAAGAAAAGCTTCTCCAGGAGGAAGACTAGAGGACAAGGTGGGAGAAAAGACAGGAGTTACAGTCAGGCAGAGAATTTTGGAACTGGTGATTTTGGAGAAGCCTCCTTTCTCCATAATAAAAGCAATCCAACTTAGCCTTCTTGATGAAGGAAATCAAGGACGGCAGATGAAGTGAGTGGTGATGAGGGTGTTAAGGGCCGAGAAGGTCAAGAATTTGTGAAGCTAGGATCAGAAAATTATGTATCCAGGTATCTTTACTACTTCTGATAGATGTGGAGAATCGTGCAGAATGCGATAAACTAACTAAGCCAACTTCACCTCCAATGTGCCTGGGCTCACTTTGTGCCATGCCGTTTGGATGGATTAGATTCACCAGTGTTTGTTTTGTTCTCTGTTACAATTGCTTTCAATTATATAGAGCATGCGTTTCAGTTGAAATTGAGAGCAGTTATTACAAGCTATAGGTGAGCTGGTTAGACATGATGGCATGTCTTCTCAACTGATATCCAGAGTATATTTAGAATGCATAGCCCATTTAAATGCAGTGATTTTAACTGGGTGTGGGCACACAATGGGTATATCAGGGAAATAAAAAACAAAGCATGCATGCTATAATGATCCAATATAGAAATATTCCTTGGCTTGAAATTCGTGTTAACATAATCTCTGCATCATTTTGCCGTTTCCAGAAAGTAAAATCACAAAGCTCCTCAGCCTGAATTAATCATGTTTTTCAGGATGACAGTTGCAGTTTCAGGGAAGAGACTGTCCCGTGGTTGCTCTGACATTTTTATTGATATTTGGGAAAGTTGAAACTAGATTTGCTATATCAAGCTCATTTAAAATGCTTAATCCTGTGTAAATTATGGTGCACATTTGGTGAATATACATCGAAAATGTAGTCCTCTTTAAAAAAAGGCACATCCATTTTTGCTAAATTCTACATATCCCTCTGATTTATTTTTCAGGTTTCTGCTGAAACATCACTTCCTCAGGGAAGAATTTCCTAGTCTTCTTAACGGGGCAAGATGCCCCTGGGGTGCATTCTCACAGCACCCCTACTCTCTTTGTCAGACCATTAGTGTAATTCATTGTGTGAAATGAGCTGGATTGAAAGCACCATGAAAGCAAAGGCAGGATTTGTTTGGTTCCCTGCCTCACCCCTCGCGACTAACACAGCCTTCCAGAACAGAGAGCGGTTACTCGAGAAATATGTGTTGAAAGAATCTACCTCGAGAATCACGGTGGAGTGAGGTGGAAAGTATCCTTAGAATCAGGAAACTTAAGTTCTGCTCCCAGTTCTGTCTCTACATGACGGATTGATTTGGAGCTAGTCAATTTGACCATGTCTCAATTTGACCTCACCTGTAAAATTAGGGGATGAAAGGAGGTGGTTGACAGTGTTGTTCCTAGCACTATGGTGCTGCACAATTCCTTATTTCTGGAATTGGTTTATATACCAGTGGTATTGATAAAATATTTAAAACGAGCAGACCTGCAAAGGCACAGGGAACGGAGCAAACGAGTACAGAGCAGTTAATTTCCCTCCGGCTGTCACTACTATTAGGCATTGATTCTACAAGTCAAGTTTACAGGGAAATGGTCTGCTGAAGGGGATATATACATATATATGGCATTTGGAGCCTGAGACATGACAATTCCCAATTGGAAAACAGAGTGATGGAAAACAGAGGGGTTTGGGTGAGGGGAGTAGGATTGACAGGTTTGGAGCCCACAGAAATATTGTCTCCCCATTCAATTTAGTTCAGGGATGTGGGTGTATGGATGTGTGACTATGTGCTTCCTTTGCCGCTCTGCTTTTGGGAATCCCTTTAACATCAACTTCATTAGTTACAAAGGCAGCAATCCATATCCAATTTTCTTTTTGTGTCAGGATTGTTCATGTATAAACGAGGGTCCTTTGTTGGAAACATTTGCAATTAATCCTATAAACCAACAAACCAAAAATGCAAATGTTGCACTGCCTGCCCCAGCCAACCCTGCTGACTCTCAGCCCTGACCACCATCTATTATACAAAGGAATGAATTGAAATTCCCACTTTGGACCTAACCTAATTTCAAGTGATAATAGGCGTGGATTCCCAGAAGCACTCTATGCCTCTTGATAGTAACATCCTAATTTCCTTTCCTGGTAAATGTTTTAAATAAGATTTTAGCACCAAAGGAAATTAACCTTTAAATTAATTGTAATTATAAAATGCCATTGCTGATTTTTGTCTTCAGCCTAATTACTTTCTATTATTTAAACAAACCTCACCTCCTGTGAGCCTCAAGTTTGTTTCTCCTTCTGTCCCTGCCACACAATGCCAACCAATCCTCGAGGAGGCCTCCCCGAGTTCCCGCTGTTAGAACAGCCTCATTTAAATGTCACATAGGATTGAGGGTTTGTCCTAATGCTCGATTATTTACAAGGCTTTCTTTCAGAGCTGCATGTAAGGCTGCTATGCTCAGATGTTTTAGTTCCGCATACCTGGTGGCCATCCTTAGAGATGCAGTGTTTTTTAGTCTTCCTGCTGTTAAAAGGGAAATAGCTAATCCCAGCCTTCTGTTTCCATTAGATGCCACTTCCAAAACCAAAGCACAACTGGACATAATGAAGTGGGCACCCCTGCCAGCATCATTTATCAAAAGACTAACTTTGAAAGTTCTTTCTCTGCATGCCTCGGCTTCCGAGGGCTTTTAGAGTTCTGTTTCCTATGCCAGCACTTTGTCTTGCTTTCATTTGTTCTTTCGAGGTGGGACTAAGGGACACAGCAACTTTATTTTGTGAGCATGTATGTCTACATTATGGTCCGAAAAGCATCCTATCTATCTTTCTTCCACTTAGCTGCTTTCTTTCTCATGTCATCACCAACACGAGGATCGAGAGATGGTAGGGAAACAAATACAGAACCACCATTACAGGTGCACTGGGTATCGAAGAATAATCAAAAGATTTTTCTTTTAGTCATTTCTGTGAATGTCACTACTTCTCTCTCCACTCACATACTCTGGCTTTCTTTCCTATTGAGGCTGATTAAAACAACTTGGATATTACTCACCTAATGGATAACTTTAGTGTTCTGAATAAAACACCTCCTTTATTACACCCCAATTAAAGGTCCTCCTTTGCTTGTCTGAATATTGTCACCTCAACATTGATTCTTTAGAAACAAGGACCTCACGCTTTGGCAGGACATATATGAAAATTAGAAACAAGATCCTGATTATTTTGAATCAACAAAGGATAGGGATGAATCAATTTCTTTCCCCTGTTTTTTGAATTGGAAGCATTAAGATTTATTTTTAAATGATCATAGTGTGCATGTGTATGTGTGTGTGTGCGTGTGTGTGTGTGTGAGTGTGTGTGTGTGTGTATGTGTGTGTGTGTGTGTGCGTGCGCAAAGCAGTATAGTATAATGGAGAAATTATGAGAAAGGGAAGAACATTAGAAGTAACTATTGAAGAATCAAACTCAAATTTAAAAGTAAAGCTCACATATTTTCTCAGTGACCACAAGAGGGAGGAATTAAACAGTAGGCTGAAAGAGACCAGTGTTAATTTTGGAAGACTCGATGAAAAATTGTATGTCTCACTGTAAGGGAATGCTGTTGTCACTAATAGGAATTTGCATATGATTGACAAGAGGCTTATGCACTTATAGGCATTTGTTTCAGGTGTCGGTCATTTATTATTTTACTTTTACATATGACAGCACAGTTTTGTTTTGCCTTTTTGTCTGTTTAGAAAATGACAAAAGATGCTTTATTCTAATTGGTTATTCATTTACTTAGAATAAACTGGGGTCTAAGGAAATATCACATTTCCTTAGAAGTTTCCATATAGTCCAGGAAATGTTTGTGGAGAGCTGACTGATTGATTCATTGATCTCCCAGATACTTGTAGAGTCCTGCTCTAGGTTGGGGATATGTTAGATGCTGGGAACATGATAGTGGTCAGTGTAGGTGTGGTCCCCAGTGGCATCCCCTAATACTGTCTTACCCTGAAGGAGTACAGTATGTGTTGCATTGGTGTCAAAAGTTCATGAATGAGCTCAGTGGCCTTGGACACATCATTTAATCTTATGGATCTATAAAATTAAGGTGTTGAAATAGAGCTGTAGGCAGTAGTTTTCCATCATTTTAAATGTTTCAGTATTCTCAGTTCAAAAGAATTCTGAAGCAGAATGAAAAGTCATTAAATTAAATAAATGCTGAGCTCCTGTGCTTTGGGAGTTGGGGAAGAAGCAAGGTGACACCTTCTACCCTGGTCCCACTATGGTTCTATAGAGTATCGCTGGAGATTAGCAGCATTCAAAGTCTGGGTCTTTGGGCTCTAATAACATGTAATAATTCTGTTCAGTGACTGGGGAAAGAAATGGAAAGCTTTGTTTTCGTGTGAAGATGGCAGATATGGACAAGATTATTTCACTCAATCAACTTCAGAATTATAAAACAAATGTTATAAAGAGATGATAAAACAACAACATACTAAACTTTCATTTAATTGTTTGAATATGATATTTGAAAAGTAAAATAGACACATCATTCTCATAATTCTACCTGTCAATCTGACACACAAGAACTTGGCACCTTTTGTGAAGTGCTAATTAGGTTATGTTTGTAGAGTGATTTATAAATAACATCAAAGAAAGTGCAGGTTACCAAACAGATGTATAATATGGCCCTAACAACCAGATAGAAAGAATGGTAGGTAAGTAGATAGATAGATAGATAGATAGATAGATAGATAGATAGATAGATAGAGGAAGGAAAGAAGGAAGGAAAAAAGGAAGGATGGAAGGAAGGGAAACTGGGAGATATATAATATGCCAAAATGTTAACTGAGAACCAGAATTCAGCATTGTGGGGTCATTCTATTTGTTTTAATTTATATTTTCTATACATTCTGTAGTCAATGTACATTCCTTTATAAACCAGAAGAAACAACTTTTTTTAAATGGTGGAATACTCCTCCCTGCTTCCTCCTCCAGCCTCCCCCATAGGTGGGAAAGTGTATGATTGTGCTGAAAGAATTGCATCCAAACTCAGTGATCCTGACAAACCGGAAAAATGATCAAAACACAGAATGGGGTTCAATACACAGAAGCTCAGGTCAGCAGGCCTGAGAAGAAAAATCAAACAAAAATAACAGAAAATTATTAGCTTCAGAGAAGTGAATAATTTCCTGTGGTTTGCTTTTCAAATGAAAGGTTCTATAAATCAATTGTGACTTTTATCCCAAGGCCCGTTGATTCTGAAGCATTCAGGACAGGATTTTATGAACTTGTGCTTGGTTGGTGGGTTCATGCATATATGCATCTGTAAGTTTAAACATCTAGAATTCATTTTTAAATATTTTTTCAATGTAAGTTCCTGTAGCACATATTTTTAAATGACATTCCATAACTTTCTCCAAATGGTCTGAATATTTAATAACACTTGCAAATACATGGAATTGCTTTTAGAAAAGATAGTGTCTACTTAGAAAAATGGACACCTTTTTAGAGGGTCAATATTTAGTTTTTGCTTAACTAGTAAAGAAAAGTTTTATAAGACAACAAAATAAAAACTGAGAAATCATATGATGATGTTTTTTCTATCATCGATTAGTGATATTTTCCATGGCTGCATGTCTTCCTTTTAATTGTCCCATGTAACAATGCTAATGAAGCAGAGATGTAAGTTCATTTTAGTTCTGTCACTGCAGGTGGACATCCAGCAATGGTGCAGAAGATTGAGAGAGGATTGACTGAGAGAAGGGCTACATATATGACAAAAGCTGCGCCAGACCCGGAGTCTCGGAACATTTTCTTTCTTTCACAAAATATTGTAAGAGTGAACAAGTAGAAGGGAGTAGAAAATACTGAAGGTAATAAGGAAAATTCAGCATGGCCGGCAACAGATGGTGCAGTGAAGAGCCAGCCACAAAGACAGCTCAGCAAGGGGTGTCTGCTCTCCTGGAGAAGGCCTTTTTGCCTATGACACATTGCTGCCTTTTCACAAACAAATATATCAAAGTATGGTGCGATGGTTGCCCCACTCAAATAGGCTTCACATGTCCAGGCACAACACCCTCTGGAGCAGGGTCCCAGCTTGTTTTCTGGCGAGGAGCTACTCATCTGAAGGCAGATCACCTTGCCCCATAGCAGGAGGTGCTGATCGGATACTCCTGTCTGGAGGCAGGGAGCCTGGAGGCCAAGGAGGCGGGTAGCATTGCAGCCTGCAGCCTTTTACCCACAGGCGTTTCATGGGCCAGTGAGTCAAAGCAAGCTCCACTCTGTGTCCTGTAGGTATTTTCAAATATGCAGGAGCCACATGGCGTGTGTGTGTGTGTGTGTGTGTGTGTGTGTGTGTGTGTGTGTGTGTTGGGGTGTGTGTTTTGGAGGCCTATCCCCTTCTCCCCATGTCATTGTACTTGGAGATGGGGCCTTTAAAGAGATAACTGATGTTGAATAAGGCCAGTCGTGTGGGGCTCTAATTCAACAGGTCTGCTGTCCTTGTAAGCAGAAAAAGAGCCATCAAAGGCACGCACCCACAGAGAAGACAGGCCATGTGGGGACAAAATAAAAAGTCAGTTGCCTGCAAGCCAAAGAAAGAGGCTTGAGAAGAAACCAAACCTGCCAACACCTTAATCTTGGACTTCTAGCCTTAAGAACTGTGCGAAAATAAACTGCTGTCGTTTAAGCTGCCAAGTTGTTGTATTTTGTTATTGCAGCCCTAGGCAGCTAATAGACGGGGTGGGGGGGGGGGGGGGGTGGCAGGAGTGTCTGCACCTTCCTGTTTGACATGTCTGCTCCCAGGGTGGTTGTTATCTCCTGGGAGGCACAGTAGATGGCAGTGGTGTCCTGTGAATTTGCACAGCAAGCCAGCCTGTCAAGCTGTGGCTCTGGCGTAGATAACGCAAGGGTCAGCGATGTGAACCTCAAGGTCCAGGCTTTTTCATAGCAAACAACAACAACAACTTTGCATTAAAATGTCAATATAAATATTAATCAGACAAGGCTCTAGGAAAGCAAATGAGATATTGCTTAAAAGGAGGAATAAGGAAAACACAATTCTCAGGCATTTGATGTGCCTGCAGTCTAACTCCCTCTGGTTCAACGATGATTGATGGCTATTTTGTGGAGTCCAAGTCTGAGTCTTGGCTCCTGGAGCCCGAACCCTTTCTACAGCTCCCAGAGGTTTCTGCCTCTGAGGCTCCCTGGCTACACTTGCTGCTGAGAACTGATGTGTCAAAACTGAGCGCATAGCTGGTCAGCTTCATATTGACATCGAGAATACTTTAATTTTCCAGTTGCTATAATTGGGGTCTTATCTCCACAGTCCCTTCTCAGCATAGTTACAGAGCCAAAACCACCCTCTATTCCTCTGGAAGCTCATAGGAATAGAATCTTAAATAATTTGGCAGACAGGTTGCTAGAACCCCCTCTTGCATGACACTCCTATCAGGATGCTTCATTCCAAATTCACAGCAGGTAAGAACAGACACACAGAGATCCAGTCCCTGTTTACGCAGACGTTCAACTTCTCCCGTATGCCGTACATCAGGGCTTACTTTCTGAGAGCATCTGTGTGTGTGTGTGTGTGTGTGTGTGTGTGTGTTTGACTTTCATCAAGCTAGTATGCTTTTAAAAGATCAAAATAATTTCCTTTATGATATAATTACCAAAAATTAGAAATTTTAAAACTTTTTTACTTTTGAGCACTGGAAGTCATATGTTCTAAGCAGTGTCAGGAGGCGAACATACAGACAAGGGGCTAAGATAATAATAATGCATGGCAAATATTAATCCAAAGCATTGTACTCAACAAATACTCATTAATTGTCTGTGCACATGTGAATGACCACAAGTAAATGAATCTAATTGAATGAAGAATTAGCCTAAATCTCCTCCAGGCTATTTAGTCCCCTGAAAGTCTAAGGTAAGTATCGGTCGTCTATTTGAATATAAAAATAAAAAGTAATTCATATCTTCTCACAAGCAAAAAAGACTAAAATGATAAACTTGCCTGTGAGAAGTCAGCTTGTATTTTGGATTAATAATGGCTTGGATTTACATGGCTTTGGCCAAATCTTGATCTAGGGCAAAATTCCCTAAAATGAGTTCTCTGGAATTCCAATTCTCTGGAATATTAAGGTTTCTTATGAAAAAGGGCTCTGTGTTCAACTGTTTGGATATTAACTATACTTTCGATTTCTATAATTGATGCCTTAACATTTATGAAGTGACCACTGACTGTTACCAAGTAAACTCTAGCTCACCTAAAATATCTGGAGACTTTAGATAGTTCCAAACCACACTAACAGTCACAGTGAATATGAATTCACAGGGTGCCACTTTCAAACTTAGCCAGCCAATACTAAGCCTGCTTACCTTGCCTCGCCCATTTCTTTAGATGGAAAGAAACCACAATAAAGGTGCTTGCCACAATTCTGCACTCGCTCACGCTCGCGCTTGCTCTCTCTCTCTCTCTCTCTCTCTCTCTCTCTGTGCCTGTGACCAACGCTGGTGCTTCCTGGGTGGCATGAAGTATTTTCCCCAGGGAAATGTGAGTATAATAAGATGGCAAAACCATTTTTGGTTGCTCTTTTTGATTTGTGTTTGGCCCCACTATACCTCACCCAAAGTAACATGGTTAAAACAAAACTGTGGATAAGGAAAAATTGAACATCTTTATTGCCGTACTCTCAGAGATGTGAACATGTAAATGTGCATTACAAATTTTCAGTGTCAAACTTCCTTGGCTTTGGGATCTTTTTTGAGCAGTATAACTTATGGAACTAGCATTTCTGGGATCCCCTTTGGGAGGCACCATATTGGAAAGATATTTATTATCTGTCTAGGAGACTTGGTGTGTCAGTATTTTGTGACGATAAAAAATGCACTGACATCATTGTGAAATGAAGCCAGTCATTATAGTCCAAGGAAAGTTCAATTCCCATATGAAATTTAACCTGTACACCTTCCCTTTCATCATGGATTTGGCACATAAACATTGAATGGTAATATCTGAGGGAACTTACATAGTTTGAGGAGTCTGTACATTTAAAAATCCATGTATTTATTACCCTTCCTAATCTTTGAATACATCTTTTGTGCATAAAACAAGTGCTTACTAGATGTCTTCTCTTAAATATTTATTAGGCACTTCAACTGCAACCTGTTCAAACTGTACCAATTGTCACATCCCATTCTACTTTCCTCAAGTGACATTTCCATGTGCCTATTCACTGATACCAAAAACCCAGGCATCTATCAGTTTTTTTCCTTGTCCCTTATACAGCATCCATCCATATCCCATTAATCATTTTGTTTTAACATGTCTCATATCACATCTATTCTCTCCAGCTCCAAGACTGGTCTTAGCCCAGACCCTCATTGTCTCGTATCTCAGCCATTTTCATGGTGCCTCACTAGTCTTCCTTCTCCTAAGCTGTTCCCTCACCCGAATGCCTTTCCTTCATACTGGTACCAATGTATACAAATGTAGTTTTAAAAAGTACAATTGTGGTTATGCTATTTCATTTTTATAAAGTACCTGCCAATTATTTGCTACCACGCTATACAAAATAAATTCCAAATTCTTTACTCTGTCATATCCATTTTTCTACTGTTCCACCTATGCTCTGTTTTCCGGTCTTTTCTGGGTGCCCATCTCTAGCACCAGATATGATTCAGTCATGTTAACCTGGCTTCCTCTGCCCACAACATGGCTGGCTGTGACATGCCTTTTTCACCTTTTGCCAGGGATCATCTTACGTTTATTATCAGCTCCCCTATTCACCTTCCCACTATTCATCTCCCAAGACAAAGCTCAAAATTATCTTTCTCTATGAAGACTTTCCTGGTTCCTTTCCAATCTCCCCCCACTATATACTCCAGAGAGTTTTATCATACTTATTTGTGCACATGTTTGTTTTTCCCTACTAGATGGTAAATTCCTAGATGTAAAAGATTCTGTGTTACTATCTTAAAATCTCCAAAGCCTAACAGAGCACTTGGTACCTTGAAAAGTGTTTTATAAATGCTTTTTTAATGAAAGGATCATCATTTCCTTTTACACACAAAATAACATAAACTATATATCATGTATTCCTGCTTTTACATCATGTATTAGTATGAATGAAAAAGTTCTCCCTCTAAATTAAGCACTGATTCTGCCTCCTCCTTTCTAGTATGATTGGAAATTGAAAAAGAAACACATATCTCTCTTTGGAATTTTTTCCTCAAATCATCCTGCAACAGAGCAGTGGTTTCTCATCTTTTTCCTCATTTTCTCAAAATCCCAATCAATATGAATATTTTTGGAAATAAAACAAGTGATTCCCAACTCGAATTTTTCTTTAGAGTAAATATAGCTTCATGGGCAAGTATCCATGATAGTACTCAGAGAGAAAAGGAATACTTTTTCCAGTTCTCCTATTTCAGATGCTCAGGATGCAAGGGAGAAGTGAATTATTCTACCTGTCACTTTTAGAAGAGCAGAGGACCATGGAGCCACTTAGAGGCTTGTAGGAGGGTACCACCGTCTCAACTCTGGATCAAGCAATAGGACTCAGTGCTGAGACCCTGACATAGAGTTCTAGCCATTTGTATCAAAGAGTAGGAACCAAAAGGACATAGGAACGTTCGGTTTCCTGAAGACAGATTTCTTGAATTATTCTGAAGTCAATTCTTGTTAGAATTTTAGAAACAATTGCAAATTGTTGATTAAGATTTGTAGTCCTAGGTGAAACTGATCACTTATCAATAGCTAATAAATGGTTTATAAAAAGAGAACAGTCAAGTTGACAATATTTTAAAATTACTTCCGCTTCCAGTTTCCTCTCTATATCCCTTATTAGAATTGTTACAAGAAGAATAGATCTTAAAAGTACCTTTCAATGAAATGAAAGAAATGTGTTTTCAAAATGGGTGCTTCCCACTTTTTTTCAAAAGCTGTTTACTTTTATGAAAACACTTTATTCTCTGTTCTAATTATTGTCTGGGAACTAGGAAGGCTGGGTAGAAGGCAGTAAGAAGATGCTGTGAACTTGAAAGAAACAGAATAGAGCTTTAATACTTACAGCTGTCCTCTTCTTCAGTTATACATTTCACAACATAACAGGCGTAGATGAACCCTGCCAGCTGAAACAAAACAAAGATGCTTTAGACATGAGGCAAAGGCAACACAACTGAACCTTCCTGGGGGAGTGACTTTTCCAAGGCAGGAAATTTATGATTAGAGCCAAAGTTCCAAAGGGCTCATCAGACTGGATCTCAACTCAATGTGGATTCTAGATTCAGGTGATGTCTATCTACCTTATAAATATTTCCCTCCGTTCTTCTCTGACCTGTATTTATGTGTATGATTTGTTAATTACCAGCGAATTTAAAACAAGTTATTTTAGGTGCAGGAAAAGAAAACAAGAGTTATGGCCGTTCATTAATGCGATCATGCTTGCATTTGTGCCCACCAACTTCTAATTTACTATGCCACTATCATAAACATGCTTTGAGGGAAAACTATCAGGAGATTCCATGGTATGTTGTAGAAACCCTTTGTAAGTAAAAAGACTTCTCTTTTAGGCCTGTGAAAAGAACCAGGGAATACCAGGTATAATTAGGATGATATGTCACAGAGAAGCCATGGGGTGGACGCCTGTAGGTAAGGAGTATCACAACACATTGAGTTTGGGATTGCACACATCGCATCATCTTTTTGAAACATGCTACAGAAAGGTCCCTATGGTCAGGGAAGTCTTCACTCACTGAAATTGGTATCCGGAAAGGAACATAGCAAAGTCCTTGGATATCTATGCCTTCAGATTTAGTGCTTTGTATTCCTTCCTATCAGTGTAATATTTATTTAGTTAAATTATGAGTGCTGCTGGAAGGAAGCAAACCAGTTAATTTCCTGTTAAGTAGAAAAATTGTTCCCCAAAAGAATCTAGCTTGGGTGAATTTGTAAAAATATGTCCTCAGAACAGTGATGAAGGTTATTCATGGCGACACTTTAGGAAGGCATTGACCTGGCCGAGCACTGACTTTACAGGACAGTATTTGGTGTGGGGAAGGAAAGGAGGCAATCTTCCATCAGGAAGCTTAGACACAGGGCACAAGGAGCTGCTGCAATGAGCCTAATGACGCTGTTTTTCATTAGCCGACAGCGGTCTTCCTGGAAGATGTGAATGGAATCTTTGAAGTCACAGGGGACACTGCTAGGTCCTTAATGAACACAGAACTATTTGGAGACAAAGCAGGGTCCAAGTGAGAAGGAACTTCAGAAAATATCTACTTAGGATTTCAGGAAGAAAGCATGTTCTGGCAGATTCTAGCTCTCTTCCTAAGAGAACTGGCATCGAATGAAGTGGTGGTTATCCTGGCACAGAAGCAGGGACCCAGCTTGGAGGAGGAATGGATGGGAAAGAATACCTGTGCAACATGTTCTTCAAGGGCTTTTGTTTTCAGATCCCAGATGAGAGGGAATGTGTACCCCCTGCCCTCCCACTCCCAAATGTAGTATCTGAGCCAGTACACATGATAGAACGTTAAATAAGGATGCCACAGATGCTATGTTACCAGAATAAGTTTTTTTTAAAAATATATCTTAGAAAAAAAAATCCCCAAGTCAGCATTTTTTGTCTTGAATTATATGTTGCTATTGGCAATAAAAAAGGGATAGTAAGAACTATTTCCTTAAATAATAGAAGCATCAGTATTTCTTGTACTTATTTTTAGAGTACATAGTACAATTCAAAACCAGGATTCCCTATTTGGCTTTAGCAAAGATTTTGACTTGACCAAACAAAATCAAATGGTGATTTGAGAATTTTCATGGGTACCAGAAAATTGGACTATACTTAACACTTCTTAATCTTTTATCCACCAGGACCCACGAAAATGCCCTAATTGCTGAGTGACCCAGTCCTATGAGTACTTTGTCACTGGTACTTGAATCTGCTTGTGGGTAGGTAAAGAGGCACGGGTTTTTAAATCCTCTGGGTAATGTCTGTAGTTTCCCCTCCTTCCCCCACATGAAGTCCTTACCATCCAGGGCTTAATGCTATAGATTTATCAATAGCTTATCTTTTCCTTTTCCTTTTAAATACTTGTTAGTTGGATTATCTATAAAGCAATTTTTACCTACTCACAAACTTTTCTTTTGATTCTTACTCATCACTTCATTACTTTGGAAATAAAAATCTAGGTAAAGAGCATGAATAAATTCTGAGATTCAGGGTGAATAAGTTGAAATTTCTCATTAAGGTGTCACTAGATTCTAGATTATTAACTGCACTGCTCTCCCAGAATGCAGCGAAGGCACTGTGTTCTGCTTACTGGCGATCTTTTAATTGTATTCGGTTGCATTCTTTAACTATCAGGGGAGCTCCTTTGATATAAAAGTGAATCCTGCTGCATTTCATTACCAAAGCTTGCTGATTAAGAGAACTTCAGCTTTTAAACTGGTTACTTCTAAATACAAATGGAAATTTGTTTCCCCCAAATTAATCAAGATTCATAAACCTCTGTTATCTTCTCACTTTCCTATACCACATACATTTATAATTTAATTTTTACTCCCTCATAGCAATTTATAATATTTACCCATAGAGAAGGGGTTTCAAATTCTTTGTAACAATTGAATGCCTCCTATAATGTGCAACTCTGCTAATTGCTACCTGGGCTGCAAAGATGAACTAAGCCAGGATTTCTCAACCGCGACACCACTGACATTTCGGGTTGAACAATCTTTTTTGTGGGGTCTGTTTTGCATTATAGGATGTTTAACTGGTAACGTCCTACCATCAAGACAGCTGACAACTGAGGCAATAAAAAATGTCAGCAGACATTGCCATACGTGTCTTAAAAGGCAAAATTACCCCCTGCTCAAGCTACTGTTTTAGATACAATCCTATCCTAAAGGAATTTGCAATCTTGTAGCAAGAATACACATATAATTGTAATTCTAAGTAGATTGAGATAAGCATCAGGAGGAAGGAAGAAAACTGAATGTGTATCAAGTGACTACTGAAAAGCACAAAATTTTTTATGGAACACAAATCCTTCCTAACGTGATACTTAGCTCCCTTTCTAGCCTCATTTCCTACCACTTTTAGTCTCGGCATCCATGCCAGTAGTAAGCTTTGGTAGTTTGCTGAAAGGAGAGTACCTCTTCCAAGCAGAGCTCAGAGAAGCTCTGGGAAAGACGTAAGTTATGTTCAGGAAGGAGCAAACGGCTTCAGTTTAGAGGAGTTTGGGCACGTGAAGGGGAGTGATGGTGCCTAAAGCAGAGAACAGTGACTGCCATAGCAGATATGAGTGCTTGGAATTAAAATACAATTATTTTATTTTGTTTCTTATTTAAAGATGGGTA
The DNA here is from genome assembly GCF_001890085.2 of Hipposideros armiger. Taxonomy (NCBI): domain Eukaryota; kingdom Metazoa; phylum Chordata; class Mammalia; order Chiroptera; family Hipposideridae; genus Hipposideros; species Hipposideros armiger. The sequence continues at coordinate 940,013 of NW_017731717.1, forward strand.
AAATAATCATAAAAGATACCAGTGATATCGTACTAGGCAAACATATAATTATCCACTTATAAAACCCTAAAATATTCCAGTTGTGTCAGTCTTTGGCATTGAGAGCAGAGCTAAGCCTAAATGTGTTTATCTTTATTCATCTTTTCACCTTGATACATCTAATATGATTTGTTCACTTCTAATTCACCTGATAGGGAATTATATATTATCTTGATATCATTACTGGCTGAAAGGAAATTATATTTTGTCTATATAACTAAATCAGGTTAAAATTCTTTTTTATATCTACAAACCAAATTATGATGGTATGTCCCAGAAATTCACTTAGAAGCTAATAGATAAGAGGAAAGCAAAGCCTTTTGGTAAGTATTTAAAAAGATTCAATTGTAGTAACTGAAAGTGTAACAACCTTGTGTTTAAAATACAATCCTTTGGACTTCTGTTTCTAGGAAGCTGGCATGGATGTACTTTTCCAAAACCTCCTTCTATGTACAGCTCACAGTCTTGGATATTATATGTGTCACAAACATAGGAAGACTGCAAAACGCAGAAAGAAGGGAGACTGGCTAAGAATCTTGGGGCCCAAGGAAGGACATGGGAATGAGTACTCTATTTTTCTTTTGTCTCATATATATCAGACTTGGAGCTAAAGAAGCCCACAACCCAGAAATGCCAATGGACACAGAAAAGAACCCCAACAAAAGCCTGCTCTCTCTAGCCAAAGGACTGGGAAGGGGACAACCCAGGAAGAGAAAAAAAATCTTTAAGCCAATAATAGCTCTTGTTTAGCCAACACCACAGGAAACAAACAAACTAACAAACAAAAACTGTAGCCCCGCTCTCTAAACAGAGCAGCAAATATTATGAGCCAGGACTTTCCTCCTGGCCAGGTTGTGCTGTCTGAGAAGTCAGGCAGGGATCCCGGACCTTCATCCTTGCCAGGAAGAGGAAGTCGGCCTCCCTAGAGTTGGGAGAGACCACACTGGGAATTTAGACACCTAGCTTCACTCTGTAGTAAGGAGGCACCTCTTCCTTCCCAAGCGGGGTGGTGTCAGAGGGGGTCTAGTGGAGAATTTTCACCAAGGCCCCACAGTAATGAGGCCAGTCCCCTGCCCCTGTTGTGTCAGATGAAGCCACCAGGAAGCAGCAACAAGGCACTGCTGCCCCTCCTTGCTACAGAGGTGTCAGTGAAGGCTGAGTACAGAGCAGGAACTTCCATGGCCTCCCAGCCTTAATGAGAAGCCCCTCCCTCTTTGGGTTTTAATAGAGTCTGAGCGGGGGACCCGGACTTCTAACCCCCACTAGTAATGAGTCAGTATCTCTTCTTCCCCTGCTAACGTGGTGTCAGAGGAGGCCAGCTAAAACAGAAGGCTTATGAAAGAGCTAGGGCTTCATAACATAATATCCAAAATGTCCGTGTTTCAATTTAAAATTGCTCATCATACCAATAATGATGAGGATCTCAACCTGAATGAAAAAAGAAAATCAATGGAAGCTAACACAGAGCTGGGTGACAGAGATATTAGAATTATCTGGCCAATATTTTACAGTAGCTTTAACAAAAATGCTTTAATAAGCAATTACGAACACACTTGAAAACAAATGAAAAAATAGTCTCAGCAAAGAAATAGAAGACATAAGGAAGGACCAAATTAAAAATTTAGAACTAAAAATAAAATGCAATAACAAAACAAAACAAAAAACTGTAGAATGGAAGAGAGAGAGGAAGGAGTCAGTGAGCTTGTAAATAGAACAACAGAAATAACCCAATATGGGCAAGAAAGAAAAAAAGTAGATTAAAAAATGTTGAACGTAGATCCTCAGGGACCATGGGACTATAATAATACACCTAACATTTGTGTCATTGGAATTCTGAAAGGAAACTAAAAAGAGAGAAGTGCTGAAAAAATACTGGAAGAAAACGAAAACTTCCTACATTTGACAAAGGACCTAACCCACATATATTCAAGAAGTTGAGTGGAACCCAAACAGGATGAACTCAAAGAAATTCACACCAAGATTCATAATAGTCAAAATTTGAAAACCAGAGACACAAATCTTGAAAGCAGAAAGAGTAAAATATTTATGTGCAGCTATTCTGAAAAACAGTTTGGAGGTTTCTTAAGAACTAAACATACAACTGCAGTAAGATCCAGCAGTTGCACGCCTGGTCGTTTATCCCAGAGAAGTGAAGACATGTTCACACAAAAACATGTACACTAATGTTTATAGCAGGTCTATCCATAACAGCCCAAAACTAGAACAAGCCAGATGTCCTTCAGTGAATGACTAAACAAACAGTGGTATATCTGCACCATGGAATACTACTCAGCAATAAAAGAAAGGGACTATTGATATATGCGACGACCTACATGAATTTCCATAGAATTATTATGCCTAGTGGAAAGAGCCAATCCAAAAAGGTTATATACTGTGTAATTCCATGTATATAGCATCTGCGACATGACAGAATCATACACATCAAGAACAGATTAGTGGTTTTCAGGGATTGGGAGTGTGGGGGTCACAGGGAAGTGGGTGTGGCCATAAAAAGGCAGCATGAGGGATCCTTGTGGTGATGGAACTGATCTGCACTTGATGGCATCAATGTTGGGATCTTGATATTGATACTGTACTTGGCTTTGCAAGATGATTCCATTGGGGGAAACTGGGTAAAGGGTATATAGGATCTTTCTGTATTATTTCATACAATTGCTTCTGATCTATAATTATCTCAGGTAAAAAGTTTCATTTAAAAATAATACATTGTAGGGTACTATTATTTATGTTAAGAACCTTTGGTGTTATAATTTTTAAATTTCCAAATATATTTAAATAAGGTGGAGATACTTGCTTTCTTAAATACAAAGACACATTTTAATTCCGAGCCCTTAGACCAAATACAAGTCCACAACAGTTTTTGATGTTGATACAATATAGAATCATTATTCAACACTTTTTCTTTTTGACTGGAAGTGGAGACTGGTGCTGGCAAACAGTATTTTTTTTTTATCTTTAATTATCTCATTCTCAAATAAATTAGTTCTCTGATTCATTTAAATTAAATCATCTATTTTTGTTCTGAATTCATAATTGAGATGCTATAAGCCCATGCTTTTTGTAATATGAATTTGAACAGAAGGATATTATGCCCTCATTGAATATACTTTTCAGTTGCAAATATCTTACTTGCTCTTTTGTATCTTATTCCATTTATATAATTGGAGATGGCTTCAGTGAAGGATTCCAATATGATTATATCAGTATTACTAATGAAGGTCTTTCATATGAAAAACTTTTTATGTGTATCATCTCTGTTGTCCACCAGATAATTCTTATCCCGTATTATTCCGCTGGCTGGACTATTAGGGAGTGTGTTGCAAATTGTCTTTGCTACGAATCATCCCGGTGCAGTTATCAACCTGCACTCACTCATGGAGGATTGCCTTCAGGGCCGTTGTGACCATTCACAGCCTACTGGGTCAGAAAAGCTTTTCAGAGGATCAGAAGCATATCCAGTACCTGCCTTTAGGTGTTGTGTCGCATCATTAAGCATGACCGTATTAAACACTTTTTAAAAGAATAAATAAAAGTAGATGTACATGTGAACTTGTATTATTTACTTAAGGCTGGAAAATGGACTGAACCAAATACCAACAGTGGCTTACCCAGTATTTCCCATTGTAAATAGGTCTAGAAAACTGGTAGATTTCTTCAGTGCTAAATTACCAAAAAGTTACCTGAGTTCCAGTAATGTTTTAGTAAAGTTGGCAGAGCAGAAGATATTCAGGCAGGGTGAAAGACAACCAATAAAATTCAAATGTCATTCATGGTTAATACTTCTGTCAGAGTTTAAAGATCAGATTCATTTAAAAAATTGTACCTGAGAGCAGTAATTCAACCATTCTATACATACAGTAGTTGGGAGGTGATAAAAGAAATGGCTGACCTAGTGCAATAGAACTGCCATAAGATGCCTTCAGTTTTTGAGGTAGGAGCCATAATGGGAGCCCTTAACCAAAACCGTTCATTGAAAATAACTGGCATTATGATGTACACCTAACACTAATACAATGTTATACGAGACAGGACAATTAAGTTCACAAACTCATCCTAGAAAAAGTGCTACACACCTCATTGCTGAATATCACTATGGTCACCTTTTTGAAGTACTCCCCTTGGGAAGCTATGCACCAATGCCACTGCCTAGTCCACCCTTCAAAGCAGTTTTGACACTCTTTTTCTGGAATGGCCACCAGAGCCGTTGTCGTATTACCCTTGATGTCCTGAATGTCATCAAAATGTCTTCCTTGAAATATTTCCTTTATCTTTGGGTAAAGATTGGGGGCCAGATCAGGTGAGTAGGGAGGGTGTTCCAATACAGTAATTTGTTTACTGCCTAAAAACTCCCTCATAGACAGTGCCTGTGAGCTGGTGCATTGTCGTGATGCAAGAGCCATAAATTCTTGGCGAAAAGTTCAGGTCGTCTAACTTTTTCATGCAGCCTTTCAGCACTTCGAAATAGTAAACTTGGTTAACTGTTTGTCCAGTTGGTACAAATTCATAATGAATAATCCCATTGATATCAAAAAAGGCTAACAACATCATCGCAACAAGTTCACAAACTTAATTGTCAGACCGCGTATATGAAATATATCTCAATTAAAAATGGGGAAATGTAAAAAGCAACCTGTCAACAACACCCTACTATTTTAGGAGTAAAGCTAACATTAAGATTGTATATATGTCACATATAATAGGGGCTCTAATTTATTTATAATGAAGCATTTGAAAGTGTAATTTAAAATGTTCTGTAAAACATGAACAATCAATATTGCTGCCAAAACATTTTCAACAAAATAAGTACATAATTTTTTGGAGGGCAATTGATACAGATAGCATAGATTTTCTCAGAGATAATAGAAAAGCTAGAGTAAAATTAATTGTACAAGTAAAACACATGAAAAATAAATTAACCCATTTCAGGTGTGTCATCATTAATAGACAAGACTAAAAATTTTCAGTGTATTTCATTAGAGGAAATGTGATATTCCAATGATGACAGTGAGAATACAAGGCTAGATTCTTCTGAAGGGAGTAGGGGAATTATATTGGAATACTAGTGGCAAAAATAACTAATATTAAAAAAGATGCTAAA
>NW_017731717.1:953825-955082 GCF_001890085.2 Hipposideros armiger
TTGGTCCACTCCAAATTTCTTTTTTGGTCTGTTGGCCCTGACTCTTTGGATAATATTGGCACTTCAGCAGCTTGACCTCACTAAAAGAACAGAAAAGTCCAAGATAGTAAAAGAAAAAAACCAAAAAACACCTTTACTTCAATTAAACCAGTGTCAAGAGAACTCTGAACCTGCCCAGTGTGAGCATCTTGACTGATACACTTTGCTTCCTTACAGTGTTATCATAGCTGAGATGGTGGGCCACTGCTCAAGTTGAATAAAAGGTTGATGTTATGGGCATTATTTTCACTTCAGAGATAATGTTCTCTTTATGTCCACATGGAATTACAATACAATTTTTCATGGTAGATTGCAAAGTTTCACCTGTATACAACTATATCCTGTTCAAAGAGCTTTTGCGTGAAAATGAAATGGGGTTAAACAAAAAGAAATAATGTCATGTTTTCTGGGTGGTCAAAGTTTCCTAAAAAATTTAGAACTTCAATATAGTGTTTGAAGATGATGTCAATTTATAACATAGGTTTTTTGTTTGTTTGTTTGTTTGTTTGTTTGTTTGTTTTAATCCAGCCTTTATCAATTTTTAAGGTGAAACCATTAATCCAATAGGTAAAAATAGAAATTCCTTTGAGGTGACTAAAGACTGGCTTCATCCCAAGAAAGCAGCAAAAGAAGGTTCAGAATGACTTGGCCCAATTAGTCTTCTGGGAAAAAGGCAGATGCAGAACTCACTTCTGAGTTCCATTTTTTTCCGGTCTCAAAAATTATCTGAATACCTGTTCTTGCCTTTACCGCTTGATCCACTGAATGCTTAATACTCCAAAGTCCTGTAGCCAGAAAAGATGATGCATTTTCCCTTCATGGTAGTAAAGACTGTCTGTGCTTGAATTACTTGATTATCAAATACTGACTTAGTCCCCTCCACATGCTATGCCCAAGTGTAGTGGGAGTGCAAAGGACTGAGGGGGCAGGAAATAAAACCTTTATCTTCAGCTCCCTTTAGAACTGGTAAGTTTACTTTTGAAAATAACCACCAATTGCCTTGCCAGTATCTCTGGAGTTCCATACTTGTGTTTCCAACTGCCCACCAGGCATCTCCCCTTGGCCGTCTTAGTAGACATCACACACTTACCAAAACTAAACTGCTCTTCTCCCCGAGTGTACCCATAGCCTTGCTCTTTCAGGTTACGACAATGCCATCCTTCCAGATGTTAAATCCCAAAGCCTGTGGAACTGTTCTATCCTATTTTGTCAGACCGT